>NC_057766.1:13345378-13602537 GCF_010389155.1 Erigeron canadensis | reverse complement strand
AACTAACCGAACTGGCTTTGTTCACCGGATCTTCCATATCTTCAAAAATTCACGCAGTTCAGAATCATGCTGAGCAGCAACATCAGGATCAATCTGAGCAGCATCAGGAATGGAGTTAGCTGAATCTGAAACAGCTGGAACAGCATGACAAGCCTTACTTCTACGCTCTCTATGGAAAGCAACACCTTCTTGATCAAACGACTGATGCGAATGATCGCTTTCAGAAGCAAAGAGATATCATGAATCAACTTAGTTCGACGTTCAGCAGCACAGATTCATCTGTGTCTGTCTCATTTGTAGCAGCAGAACCGTCGGAACTATCAACTTCACCTCATCATTTCCATCATCAGAACCATCAGACTCATCACTTGAATCATCACCAGAAGCAGAAACATCTCAGAACTTTCTGATCACCAGAATCAGAATTCATCAATATCATCCACAAACATATCATTCTCAAGACGAGATCGATAGTTTGGATTAATCAAGTGACCAAAAAGTGGTGGATCATGAAGACCAGCCACATTACTTGTATTCGCTTCAAGATCAGCAAAAAGACGCGAAGGCCAAGCATGAAGAACGTAGCGAGGACCTTGGTCATACACTAAGTTAGGACAAAAGTGTCTAACTATGGCCATAACAAACGAGGATACAAAGAAATCCTTCCTCCCCCTAGCATTAAGCTGATCAATAAACTCCTGATAAAAGTATCTGGAGAAAGGATAAGGTCGATTATACACAATGCAACCATCTGCGACGCAATCTGAGCAGACAGTTGATCAAAACCAGCCTTGCGATTGCTCAAACACACGAGCAATGCATACGCCAGATATCTCCATCTTCCCTGAAAACCACTCTTGTCAAAAGGAAGTTTGACCTGGCCGACAAATCCCATTCTCTGAAACATGAAGAAGAAGTTCAAACTCATAAGTCATCTCTACGTCTTCCTCTGTCTACTCTGGTTCTGCTCCTAAATGCAAAATAGTACGAAGCGATGCCGCGTTGAAATCAAATGTGATTCCCAACAGTAGCACGTACAAAACTCTGTCCTCAACCATGACTTCATGAGCAGTTGACCAAAAAGAATCGATATACTGCCTAACAAGTCTAGGCGAATCACAAAAAGCAAAAAATAATCTCGAGCGAGCAATGTAGTCAAACATTTCATGAAAATGTTGCTATTATGCTGATCTGGATCAAGATTCAGTGCAAGATTATGTTTCTTCACAAATGACGAGGAGCGAGAGCCATTTCTGCAAAACAAATCACAATATCGAAAAAAATATAAATAAGCACGGTAAATGAATTGCAGAATTGAAAAACCTAATCAATAATTTCGCAAATTATTCGTTAAGGTGAATTCATAAAGTAAAATGTAAATACTCACTAAATTCGTTAAGTATACAGAACGAAGATAGAATTAAATTCGTAAGCTAACGGAACGAAGATAAATCTAAATTCGTAAGAACTAATCTGAAATTTTCACCTAACGAAGTCTAATTCGTAAGGTCTAAACTGGACATGCAAGTTCGTAAGTTATAACTTATATTCTAAGTTCGTAACTTATAAACGAAGTCTAAGTTCGTTTGGACACAAACTAAGTCGTAAGCTAAGTTGTTCCTTATCAACTAAATTATAAGTTGTAAGGCATAATGAAAGTTAACTTCGTTTCTACCCAATTTAACTTCGTTGAACTAAAGCTAAGTTCATGTTCACAAATCTAAATTCGTTTGAACTAATCTCTAAGTTCGTTTGCACAAGTCTAACTTCGTTTGGATAAACCAGTTAATGATTTCAAGATATATATATAATAATCAAACGAATCAAATCGAAATACATAGAAAACCTAGATCATTTTCGTGAATGAAAATAAGATCAAACACTTACTTAGATCACAGTTTGCAAAACAAATCAAGAAAACGAAGTAGATAGAGAGAAAAGAAAGAGTTTGGGTTTAGGGTTTTGCTTGAAATAAGAGTAATTTTCGTTTGTGAAAAAAAAAACGAAGAAAAACCCCTTTATATAGTGAAATAAAAATGGGCTAACTATGGGTCGCTAAACTCCACAAACGAAGTTATCCAAACGAAGATAGCCTTCGTTTGGACAAATAATTTCGAACTATCAAACGAAGATAACAGTTATCTTCGTAAGAACAAATCAAAGTCAGAAAATATTCCAGATTTCAGCTAAGTTTTGAAAATTTTCAGATTTTCATCAAAGCGATCTTCCAAAACACGACCCTTCATCGCAATCTGTACATAGCAAAAACTCGTTAGAAAGCAACCTGTTCATGCCTGTACTAAAACGTGCTTATCACCCAAATTCATAATCATAATGTAAGTATATAACCGAACATTATAATCTTGAATGAAAACCCATGGTTTAAACACTAACCATCAAAAACCTGAAAATAATCAATTTATATATGAACCTCATTACCAATGACGATTATGACACCGAGAACTTCCTTTGATCATGGATATGTGACGGCAAACCATCTTGAAACACTTAAGTCCCATACTAGATGCCGTCTACAAAACTAACAAACAATGAACTATCCAACAAAATTCACTGAAGAACTTAGTAAAGTTTCCAAAAGGATGTCATAAATCACAGCATGAAATTCAAAGAAACTAATATCAAATTTGATTTTAAATACATGAATCATAAAGTAAATAACTACTCCAAAAGCAAGTTCATGTATTCATCCTTCACATGCTCAAATCTGCATCACAAATATTATCACTACACACCAAGGATCTTATCGTCATGATATCATCCGTGTAAATAACAATGTAGTAACAGAAATCAGCACTCCAACTTTATCTTCTTAACCTGAACACTGCACACTTACTACAGAACTCATTAACGCATTGAGAACAAAACAGTATAATGCAGAAAATTCAAGCTACAAACACACTCAATCAGGGTTAACAAATATGAAATAACTAAAAATCTAACAAAAGATCAAGGGAGGTCATTTCTTGTCAAACCCTAAAATGTCACCAAGTTATTAATCAAATACTTAACTTTACAAATAATTTTGACATTTCACATAACACTTGAAAGATCATTTTCTAAACTTAAACAAATTAATGTCCATATTAGAAAATCTTCTTTGTAAACAAACCACACAACCTCATTAAAATTCACATGAAGGAATTCAGCAAAACATATACTCAGAATTTGAATAGGATCTCTCGTGCAATAAGAACTTATAAAAATACTATTTTGACTCAATAAAAAGAAAAATAACTCAGAATAAAAATTGCAGAATAATAAACTAATCTAAATTCTAATTAACTTGACTTTATACATTATTCACATTATGTTTGATTACTGCTGATTAGATCAGGTTAGCATGTTACATAAGCCTGCGGGTAGAAATAATTCTCTTATTATAAGTTCTGAACCATGACCCAACAGCGATTACCGGTATGTTTGTCCTCTTAAACACTCGGTACTTCCAGTTCCTTTGAGTTATGACACTTTCGACATACCCTGGCCAAGGACAGTCACCATGTAACCCTAGTAGCCTAATATGCCATTTGAATAGTTTGCGAACTTATGTAACCCACATTCAGATATACTTCCGTAATCGATACAAGCACTAAGATAACAAATATTCAATATATTCAAAACATCCTTACCAAATCATGAGACACTTTATAGATAACTGAATTTAATTACTTTGTGATTTCACATATTTGCTCTGCATTCATGATTTATACGGAACCCGTGATTTTCTATGAGATCCATGTAGCGAACTTTCTGACAACCTATCCCAAGTTGGAAGCTTTAGGTAGGCTAGGTATACAAAGACACCCGAGGACATACTTGTCGAATCTCAAAGACCACATTAGCCCCTTAATTTGCATTCATTGATTTGCATAACAATATCACATTTACTTTCATGCTCATGATTGGTAGAGGTTCTTGCCTATACATTGAACAAATCTTATAGTAATGCTAGATCTTTCACAAAATTTAAGGACTAGATCAATTCATTACTGAAAAGCAAGCAATCTCAGCCATATATCTGAATATGTTTCCCACAAGAACATTGTATAATTTAAGTTCAGATTGAAGGAAACCTTGGTACTTATGCCTACCGATATATCCCAAATTGAAATCACTGAACTAAGCAGTTATATTACGATTAAGCAGGCTTAAAAACTAAAGTATCGTCACTTCTAATCATTTAGCGCAGTAACCTTACTTTATTCATATTTTTTGGATTTTTGATTTTTTTTAATGTTTTTTTTATTTTTCTGACACTAGATATATACAAACTTATACTAAGACAACTCTTTTTGTATTTTTATGACTTTATCTATGTACGACTTACACTACAAAGACACGAAAAATAAATTTAAGTTCTTTGAGAGAAACTACTTGGCATTCTTCACACCATTGAGTTGATATAACAACTCAAGACGAGGTCCATCAAAAGCTTTAGTGTATAGATCAGCAAGATTATCATCAGTAATAACCTTTTCTAAATGAATAAGCTTTTTCTCAAAACAGTCATGTATGAAATGATACTTTATATTTATGTGCTTGGTGACTTTAAAGTTTTTCGGATTCTTGGTAATATCTATGGCAGACTTATTATCAATACAAATAGGAGTATTGGAGATATTCATACCATAATCGCGCAATTGTTGCTGTATCCAAAGCACCTGAGAACAGCAATATCCAGCAGCAATGTACTCTGCTTCACAGGAAGACTGTGCAACAGATGTCTGCTTTTTGCACTGCCACGATATAATTCCCCCCTAAAAGCTGACATCCACCTGACGTTGATTTCCTATCCGAATTGTCACCACCATAATCCAATCAGTATAAGCTACGAAGTCAAAGGAACCATACATGGGATACCAAAGACCTAGACGAGGCTTGGCTTTCACATAACGAAGAATCCTTTTCGCAGCTTTCAAGTGAGACTCTTTCGGATTAGCCTGATATCTAGCACACATAGAAACAGCAAAGGTAATATCTGGACGTGAGGCTGTCAGATACATCAAGGATCCAATGATAGCTCGATATTGAGTGGCATCGACGTATGGATCATTAGGCTTATCAGGACACAACCCATGATTAGTCTTAATGGGAGTAACAGCATCCTTAGCATCAGACATTCGAAACCTAGTAAGAAGATCTTTGACATACTTGGTCTGATGTATAAAGAAGCCATCCTTCAGTTGATCCACCTGTAGTCCAAGGAAGAAGGTTAATTCCCCCATAGCACTCATCTCAAACTTAGCCTTCATGCTCTGTTCAAATTCCTTGCACATATTATCATCAGATGAACCAAAAATGATGTCATCGACGTAAACCTGTACAAGCAAGTAGTCCTTCCCTTTCCATTTAATAAACAACGTGTTGTCTATAGAACCTCTGGTAAAACCACTTTCCTTCAAATGAGTTGACAATTTTTCATACCACGATCGAGGAGCCTGATGCAAACCATATAAAGCCTTATCGAGACGATATACTCTATTAGGAAAGTCTGGATCCTCAAACCCGGCAGGTTGTTCTACATACACTTCTTCTTTAATGTCTCCATACAAAAAGGCACTCTTTACATCAAGCTGATACACCTTAATACCTTTATAACTAGCATATGCCAAAAATAATCGAATAGCTTCAAGTCTAGCTACAGGTGCAAATGTCTCATCGTAATCAAAGCCTTCTTGTTGCTCAAATCCTCTAACCACCAAGCGAGCCTTATTGCGAGTGACTACACCTCTGTCATCTCGTTTACAACGAAAAACCCAACGCGTTGTTAAAGGAGATTCACCGGAGGTAGGTCAACTAACTTCCATACTTCAAGCTTTCGAAACTGAGCCAATTCTTCTTGCATCGCCTCAACCCATGACGGTTCTTTAAGAGCCATCCAACATTTTTAGGCTCAACCTGAGAGATAAAGCAATAATACAAGTACCAAGTAATTGCCCCAGTATCCTTAACTTCAGCAAACATACACGACAGTTTCTTAGATTGATTCCTCGTGCGAACAGAGGCAGAAGCATCACCAATGATTTGCTCGACTGGATGATCCTTGTTGACCCTAGTTTGAGGAACCTTATCGACTGAAAGATCATCTCCCAAGTTTGTCTGCACATGTTGCTCTGGAGTTTTATAATCTGGAGTTTTAGGCTCCTCCTGATTTTCACCTCCGTGTCATCAGTATCATAGAAAGGCAAATCAGGTAGAGATATATGCAAGGGATCAGTAGGAACTATAAGAGCAAGCTCTAAGGTAGAATCTGCTACTTTTGTCCCACTAGATTCTCCGATTCAGAAGTAGGCTCAACTATTGGTGAGGAAACAGAAGAAGAACCAGAAACCGGTCCACCATCCAGAGGATCATGGAGAGTAACGACATCCTCCACAGTCGGAACACCTGCAAAAGAAACAGGACCACGAAAAGAAGTGAAGACACCATCATAATCAAAATTATTAGCAGGACCAATGTGTACAGCAGGTTTATGACTTACAATTACGACATTTGTACCAAGATCTACTTTGCCAGTCTTCTGATTGTACACTCGCCTAATCGGTGTATTTGGTACATAACCAAGAAAGAAACCCTCCTCAGATTCAGGTTCAAATTTCCCTTGAGGAAGAGTTTTAAGAAAAGTGCAAGGAACACCGAAAGGCTCAACATTCTGCAAATTGGGCTTTTTGTTGTGCAAAAGTTCATAACTAGTTTTCTTAAACCGTTTAACTGTCAAAACCCGATTCAGAATGTGACAAGCTGTATTCACTGCCTCTCCCCAGAAAGTAATAGGAAGCCCTGAATCAGCAAGCATCGTCCTGGCTGTCTCAATCAATGTCCTGTTCTTCCTTTCAGCCACGCCATTCTGTTGTGGCTCATATGGTGCACTGTACTGATGTTGAATTCCTTTGGTCAAGCAAAATACAGTAATAGTATTATTCTTGAACTCAGTATCATTGTCACTCCTGATTTCTTAACGTTGACTCCATGGACATTTTCAACTTGTTTGATAAAATCCATAAATCATTCTGCAGTCTCATCCTTGGTCTTCAGAAAGAATACCCATGAGTACCTCGAGTAATCATCAGTGATCACCAAACAGTAAGACATCCCTCCAATGCTTCTTTTGTTCACAGGACCAAAGAGATCCATATGAAGTAATTCGAATGGTTTGGAAATAGTGTTGAGTACTTTTGATTTATGTGAATTCTTATGTTACTTTCCTTTCAAACACGGTACACACTTATCTTCCATCCCAAACTTCTTAACTGGCACACCGTCAACTAACCCAAGACTAATAAGTTCATTCATCTTCCGAAAGTTGATATGTCCCATTCTACAATGCCATAGGAGAGATTCAGACTCATTTGCCTTGCTCAACAAACAAGGGGCTCCTTTGGATTTTCAACACCTAAAAGTAAGCCATAGATGTCTCTCTTCCTAGGAGCTCTGAGCATTATCCATTCTTCTGGAATAACGAAACCCGGCTTCAAGATGTATGCCTCCTTTTCTGTGAAATGAACATTGTTGCCCTTATCACAGATCTGTGAGACACTCATTAGATTGTGAGTAAGTTGTTCCACATAGTTAACTCTTTCTAGAGTTAGTTGTCCATTGACGACATCTCCTCGACCGGTGATGTTGCCGCCCTTGGATCCAGCAAAACTAACATACGACCCATTTATACCAGTATAATTGCACAAGAGCTTCTTGTCCCCTGTCATGTGCCTGGAGCATCCACTGTCAAGGTACCACAAATGAATTGGTTTCCTAGGAACTCCCTGCACATAAAATGAGAAAAATTAGTTTTCATTGGGGACCCAAACCTTCATAGGTTTGGGTCGTCCTGTCTCATCCTTGAGAATCAGTTCAGTCCAATATCCATTGCTAGAAGCCGTGGGTGTGACTTGATTCTTAACTTGTCTTCTCACTGGAGAAGACTTCTGACCTCTCGTTGGAGAAGGTCTTGGGGAATGAGGGCCAAAAGAAGGTCTAACACTTGAGTGAATGCTGTCATAAAATGAATTATGACTTGGAGGTGTTTGTGACCGACTTGAACTCCCACTTGGGGTAGTGAATCTTTGTTCCTTAGGAAATGAACCTTTTGGTGGAGATTCACGTCGGTGAGGTATAGTAAATGACTTTGTAGAAGACTGAACTTTAGTCTCATGAACCTGTTTATCATTACCCAACCCCCTTTTTCCTTCCGAGGTGGAAACCTTTGAAGGAGAGCCCGATCTCCGAGGTCGATTTGGACATACACTGTAAACATGACCTTTTTCATGACAAGCAAAGCAAGAGAGGACCTTAACCTTTTTCTTTGTATCTACCTTATTATGGGTACTTACAGATTCACTAGTGTCCACTGACTTACTTGTTTTTCTAGAATCCTCATGGTCTCGTTTGGTCGGTGATATCCTAGACTTACTTGGGGACTTCTTACGTGCAGGCATTAGAATATGCTTCAAAACCTTAGTTGCTTCTACATTAACAACTAATTCATCTTCAGATTTGCTATCCCTAGACTACTTAGGTAAAGGAGTTTGACGCAACTGACTTAATCGCTTCATATCCTTAATATCAACATCCCAGACTTTATCAATCCTCTTAGGGTCAATAGATGCTAATGGAAATTCTAACTCAGTGTAGACCCTACTACTCTTTCGAAGTGTAAAGTGAGTACTACTGTCTTTCTGACCATAAGAAGTGGACGAATCGAGGACGACACCTTTCAATTTCTCTTCCTTGGTAGGTTGAGAAGAAACTCCTTTAGACTCTGTTGTTTCCTTAGTCAAATTTGGCTTAGGAGTTGAGTCTTTTGATTTACCATCATCAACACTAGGTTGAAGTAGGACTTCAGGAATATTGGGTTCAACAGGAGTATAGTTATTGTTGAAAGGAGGAGGCATGCTATTGTAAGAAACCTTAGCAGTGTCAGAAGTCTTAGATGGAAAATCCTCAAACTTTTTCATATGCATTAAAAGCTCAGCATGTCTAGGAGAATCAACCTTAGCTTGTAATTCCACTATTTCTATCCTAGCATCAACAAGTTCTTTCTCAATTGTAGCAAACCTTTTAGCTAACAATGCATAAGCTTCACCACCTACTCTTTCTACAGCCACAGCATGTTTAACTTTGTCTTTCATAGCACTAATGTCAGACTCTAAAGATTTAATCCTATCCTTTAAGAATTTTTCTCTATCAGTGACAGTTAAATCCTTTTTAATCAACTTATCTCTTTCTTCATGAGCAACATTGACAATAGATTCTAATTGCTTAATTTGTTCATTCTTTTGTTCAAGTTCATCAAACATTCGATTAACAATTTTGCAAACATGAACAATAGTATGTAGAGAGTAAGATACCTGTTGATCTGCTTCTTTGTAGTCTGCCATGTAAGCGACAAAGTCATCCACACTCATGCCTGCTGGAATTTCATACTCCTTCATCTGCTCTTCAATTGTCTTTTCAACCTTGTCTGTAGCAGAATCGTCTTTGTTCTCAGCAGCTTTCACCTCTCCAGAATCTTTCATATCATCAACCTCAACCTCTTCATCAGACTCAGAATCAGTATCATATACTTGAGCAGAAGGTTCCATGTTCGAGCTTTGAACATTTTCATACAAATGCTCATCATTGTGGTAAACTGTGGTGTCCAAGAAATCCTCAACAAAATCTACTATCTGAGCCATATCATCAACTATTTCAGCCAAATAAGCATTATTGGTCTCATCCTGTGGAAGATTCCAAACATAAGAACCATCAGGTTGAGCAGCTACGATAACCTTGTCATTGCCATTTCCAGTAGTATCATCAGTCAACAAGAGAGCTCTACTTGCATTCGGATTAAAAGGACGATTACCACCTCTATCTTGACGTGTAGGGGTAATATTGACATCTCTCTTTGGTCGTTGACATTCTTTGGCAAAATGTCCAAAGCCATCGCAATTATAACACTTAACTTTTGACTTGTCAAACCCCTGAGTACCCCCAATAAGCTTTCTACCTGTTCGTTGCATAAACCTTTGCACTCTTCTGGTGATCATCGCCAAATTCCATTTCAGATCCATTTCTTCAACATCATCTGGATTTATTTGGTCATAATCCTCATCAATGAGTGCTGGATCTGTGCAGCAAAGAAATTCATCCTACCCTCAGCAGATTTCATATCCATGGGCATAGACTTGTAACCAGCAGAAGTAGATGAAATGTTACCATATTTCCAGGCTTTGCACTCTCATTAGACTTTCTAGCCTTGTAACCAGCATCAGAAGCCATGAAACCAGCAGAATCATCTCCATCCATAACACAATTAGAACTCTCTTTCGTGCCAGACGTACCAACCCCAGAAAAGAATGCATTAACATCAGCTGTTGGATTTTTCATCGTGGCATGATAAAGAGATGGATCTTGTGTGAAGTTGTCTTGGAGATCCTTTGCTTTATCCTTCATTTCTCTGTTTCTTAATGTGGATATAACACCATCTATACTAAGAGATGCATAATCTGCTCTTTCTTGCAATCCATGACGAAACTCTTTATAAGCTTTCGGCAAACCATCCAAGAATTTATCCACTATCTTAGTAGGAGTGTACTTAAGATCAAAATAAGCTAACTCGGCAAGAAGATGTTGAAATCTTAATATAAGATCCTCAACTTGTTCGTTCTTGGTAGCATTAAAGGAATCAAATTGTTTCTTAAGCATCTTAATTCTATTTTGCTTCAATAATGGATCACCTTCACAGTGAGCTTCAATAGCATCGAACAATTGCTTTGAAGTCTTGTACTCCTGTTTAGGAAACAGGTGCACTAATTCTTGAGGAATGCACATCCGAAGAGTAGAAAGAGCCTTAACTTCAATAGCATACTTAGATTTTTCTTCTCCTTTTAACTCTCCTACCTTGTAATTAGTTGTAACACCGTTCACAGTAAGAGTTGGCCATTCATATCCTTCGGTGATCATTATCCACATGTTCAAATCTTCTCGTTGAATATAATCTTCAAATCGGCTTCTCCATGCCCAGAAGTCAGCCAATGAAACTAACTTCGGTGGAGAATTAGTACGTCCAACGAGATGATCATGATAGATAAGAGAATTCAGGTATTGGAGAATTAGTAACAGCAGCGTTGGTTGACGAGGAAGCCATTGTTTAAATTCGTTTGCTGCAACTTAACGAAAATAGGATTAAAGTCGTTTGAAGGTAAGAAACGAAGATAGGATAACTTCGTTTGAAGGAATTGAACGAAGATAAGGCTAAATTCGTTAGGTGAAGATGAACGAAGATAACTTTAAATCGTTAGAAGGAACTTAACGAAAATAAAGCTAAATACGTTTGAAGAGATTGGAAACGAAGATAAGGTTAAGTTCGTTTACTAAATTCATTTGAGAAAACGAACTTAGCGATAGTTAGGGTATTGGGAGGTTGTTTTGACAGAGAATAATCAAACATACGATCTCGAACCTTTGATAAGATATCGATTGGCTCTGATACCACTTGTGAGTCCCTCGATAGCTACAAATCGCTCTCGAGATCGTCTATTATTATGTCGTGAGTGCGGAATCCTCACGAGATAACTAGTTTGATTGATTAACGTGTATATCGCTAATTATCAATTAAATAATCAGCCGTATGATGCTATATTCGTTTCTATAAGCTATAGAACGAACTTAGTGGTCTGGAGTACGTGTATGTCGAATGTGATACCTCATTTTCGGGTATTCATTCATATATATATGTTTCAGATCGAAACTAGGCTTGCTGGGCTTTGTTCATACGAACTTAGCAGCCCAGTCCATGTAACGAAGTTAATCTTCGTTTGTACCAAACAAAGTTTATCTTCGTTTGCCTCTAACGAAGATATTCCTTATCTTCGTTAGATGTAATACTTGGTTATATTCCTAAGTGTTTCATCTTAAGGAATCCTAACACATATTATGTTTGTACTTGTATAACACACAACAAACATCATACATAACATATATATAACACCAAAACATGTAATCGATCATTACCAAAACATAAAGTCCATAATCTATCAATTTCATATATAGATACGACATAAAATAACATAATGTCTTAATCTAAAAGACAGATCAAATCTAAGTTGCTGTTGTCACATCAACGTGCATCAACAAAACCTAATTTCTTTCTCCAATAGTTTGGTCATTGGCCTTGCTATCTTGGAAAAATCCTTGATGAACCTCCTATAGTAACCTGCATGACCTAAAAAGCTCCTAACTCCTTTCACATTGACGGGCAAAGGTAACCTAGCCATAATGTCAATCTTAGCTTTATCTACTTCTATTCCTTTTTTCGATACTTTATGTCCTAGAACTATTCCTTCCTTGACCATGAAATGACACTTCTCCCAACTAAGAACTAAGTTGGTTTCTTCACATCTAGCCAGCATCTTATCTAAATGCCTTAAACATGAGTCAAACGAATCTCCGAAAACTGAAAAATCATCCATAAATACTTCTACTGACTTCTCTAACATATCCTGAAAGATCGCAGTCATACACCGCTAAAATGTCGCTGGCGCGTTACATAGTCCAAAGGGCATCTTCCTATAAGCGTAGGTGCCATAGAGACAAGTGAAAGTTGTCTTCTCTTGGTCCTCCGTATGAATGGGAATCTGAAGATACCCAGAAAAACCATCGAGAAAGCAAAAATACTCATTCCCTGCTAGTCGCTCCAACATCTGGTCCATGAATGGTAATGGGTAGTGGTCCTTCCTTGTGGCCTCATTAAGTTTCCTATAGTCTATGCATACTCTCCATCCCATAACGGTCCTAGTTGCTATCAATTCGTCATTCTCATTAGCCACTACTGTCATTCCTCCCTTCTTAGGGACGCAGTGAATAGGGCTTACCCATTCGCTATCCGAAATGAGGTAAATTATCCCTGCATCTAAAAGCTTAATCACATCCTTCTTTACTACTTCCTTCATGTTTAGGGAAAGGGGTTTCATGGAGTACTTTGAACAAAGAATGTTAACTGAGTTTTGGTCTGAACAAAGGGATGAGATGGTGTGGATACCGATGTGGAAGAGAATCTTTGAATTGAGGAAAATAGTTGTTAAACAGTGGTGCAAGGAGTTTTATTCTACACTTCAAGTACAAGACCTACCTATTGATGAATTCTTAGAGGATCGGGTGATCCACTTTCGGTTAGGGAGTAGGCAGCGCCACTGTACCGTTGTTGAGTTCGGTTATCTATGTGGAATGTTCGAGGTTTCGGAAATTGAGGATGGCTCGGTATATCCGTTTGTGGACAGGAGTTCATTTCATACTTCTTCCTTTGATGATAACATGCCATTTGACGCTTATTGGTTTAGTATTTCGGGGAACAAAAAGTTTTATTCTGGGGTAAGTAAGGTGTCGAACATTCGGTCTAAGAGATTGAAGATTCTTCATAAGATGATCATCTACTCATTCGTCCATAGGGGAAATGCTACTGATTAGGTTACTGTTGATGATTTATGGTTGCTCAGACAGTTTGAGGGACTCCCCACTTCTGGTTGGTTTTGTTGTGCTCCATATATTTTGGCTAGACACATGTATAGGTGTAAGGAGAATAGGTATTTATGTGGTCATTTTGTAACCAAGATGGTGGAAAGGCTTGGTTGTGATACCCCCGAGGGTCGGTCGGAGGTTACGCTTAGAATGGAAACCACCCTTTTGGACATCAAGGAGATGAAAAGGCAAAAGTGATAAGGACCACTAAACCGAGTGATTTACACTCAGATGGGGAGCAGGAGCCGCCTGCACAGAGACCAAGGATGGACTCGCCACCTAGGGAGCAGCAACCACCTCCTAACCTTTATCCTTCTTATGATTTTGCAGATTGGGGGACTAAGATTGATCAGATATTGATGGAGCAGAGGCATGTGCGAGATACTCAAGATATTCTAGTTGATGGTACGAGGACGATGTGGAGCCAGGTGACCCGCTTGGGTTACCAGAACGAGTATTGGAAACATTATATTGACCATATGATTCGGCCAGAGACTCCACCTCCACCACCGCCTACTCAGGACTTTAGTCCTCCTCCCATCTTCATGCCTGCCAGCACTACTTTTGGGTTTTTCTGTCCACACCCTGGTCAACCCACTCCGCAACAGCAACCTGGTTGGGTGGGCCCGAGTTCGAGCACGGCAGGCACTAGTGGGATAGCAGGGGACACTTCGAATATTCCCCAGTTTGGAACATATAGACATACGAGTGGGGAGTGCTACTCAGGGCATGCTATTGACTTTTACCGGGGTATCTTTGGTGAGCCAGCCGATCCTAATGCTGGTGATGGTGTCCCTTCTTCTCATGACATGGAGGAGATTTGATTCACTCTCTCTTCTTTCTATTTTCTGGAACTTATTAGACATTTGAACTTAAATTTCTTTCAGTTTGGTTGTAATTCCGCCGTGTTGGCGATGAGACACTTGTTTGTTTGTTTCTTGTACTTTATTTTATTTTGAACTATGTTGTTGGATGTTTGGTTTTTCTTTTTGCTATTGGTGTTATCAGGGAATTGTTCAAGTTAGCAAGTTGTTTTGTTTCGAGATTGCTTTTGGAATTTATGGAAAAAACAAGCGGGCATGTTGCCCACTTAATTTCGGCAGTCAACCTTGCCATGGAAAATTCATGGTTTCACTCGGAGGTTTTTCATTTCATTTCCTTTCTACATTTTGCATTTTTCCCTTTTTCCCATTATTCATATTAGTTATCCGTCCATTGAGGACAATGAACAACTTAAGTGTGGGGAGGGGGATGGTAAATTGGAAAAAATGAAATTTTTTTTTGAAGTTTCCTTCCTTTATTAGCATTTTGGTTATGTTTTTAAATTTTTGAGGCTATAGGTTTTGTGCAAAGACGAAAATTGAAGTTAATATAAGATTTTACCTTTAGAACTTGAGATTGTTTACCTTTAGCTTTCCTTTTCTAGTGCTTGTGGCATTTCATCATTCCAAGGGGCAATAGGCTTGTTCTAAACTTCAATATAATCTAGGTTGCTTGCTAATTGTACCATAATGATAAATCAAATGTGAATGATCACTAGATGATGTATTGGTAGGCACCGCTTGAGGTTTTCCATTTGAATTTTGCAAATTGTGTGCAAAAAGTGCTTGAAATGTGTTTAAATATAATTGTGGTAATTTGACTTAAGATATGGTTTGCACACCGGATGTCCGGTCCTTAATTCATATGTTATAGGTTGTAGCTCTAGTCATTATGTAGGGTCTTCATATCGGGGTGTCTGTGGTGCTTTGGCATCAAATAGGTGGCACATGCGGGAACACGCGCAAAACATTTTTCAATAGTCTAATGCTAATGTGGGCTTTGAGATTTGAACAAGTAGGTCCTTGGGGTGACTTTGTCTTACCTAGCTTACCTAAAGCTTCCAACTTGGGATGAGTTGTCCGAAAATTCGCTACACGGGTCTCTTAGAAGCTCACGGGTATTAAATTCTAAAACTTTTTGTTCTCGTATGTGTTAGTATTTAGAGCATGGCCTTTGGATATGCAACCCAACCTTGAGTTCTGGTGTATGTCTCTTAACGATACTCACGTATCCGTAGCGAACCGCTGGCCGGACGCTTAAAGTACACTTTCGTATGATCACCTAATATGTGGATAGAGTTGCAATTCTAGACCGTAGGAGTATGTTTTGTCAAGAGACTCATAAGTATAACGTAATGAAAACCTTATGGAAAACCAATGCATGAGTGTTTAAGTGGACGAATATACCAATAGTCATTGTGGAATATTGCTTATGTTGCTAATAATAATTGTGATGCTTGCTAGTGGATTATAAGCTTAGTAAGAGCGAGCTTAAGGCAAATTGGAATGATAGAAATGATAAAGAGGTGAACACAAGCATAGGAAGGATTCTAATTGTAACCGAAAGATGGTTTTGCTTTAGATTAGTAGAATTTTCTGATTTCGTCTAAAACTTTTCGTATTCAACACCGCTTGGTTGGAAACTTCCCCTTTAACTATAGATTGTTTTACAAAATTTTGTTGTGTTTTGTTTGAGTTTTGAGGTTTGTTTAAGTGCATACTTTCTTGAGGACAAGCAAGGTTTAAGTGTGGGGAGGTTTGATATGTCTCAATTTATACATGTTTCCCTCATACGATTTGGACGTATTAGACACGTTTGATAGCCGTTTATACATGTTTTGTGGTGCTTTATGGTATTTGCTAGTGATTTCAGGTCTAAAGCAAGTTTATCGCTCACAAATGGTAGAAAACGACTTAGGAAAGGTCCATATGCACTAACGGATGAGTATTGGTGAAGAACGAAGCTGAAACGGCAACTCCAGGCCAGACTAGCGGCGCGAGCTAATGTCCTAGCGGCTCTAGTCAGTGAACAAAGTCTAGTAGCGGCGCTAAATTGAGTCCTAGCGGCGCTAGTTTGCAGTTTTTCGGTCAAAAGTACTCAAAAACACCTCTAGCGGCACGACCTGAGTTCCTAGCGGCGCGAGATCAAGCTGACATCACCATTTTCTCTATCTTGGGGTATAAATACCATCCACCATTCCACCCAAACCCTAGTTTTGGACCCTTTAGCTCATGCACTTCTAATCCAGCCGTTTTTCAAGGTTTTCTAAGGGTTTTCATCACTCCAACATCATTGGAAGATTTGAAGATTAAATTTGGCTCTTGTATAGTGATTGTGGCTAGATTGTAACCTCGATTTGGATTATTACTTCATATTTGGTAGATTATGTCTTCCTTTTTATCTCAATCTTTAGCTTTTAACATTATGAGTAGCTAAATCTTTATACATCTATGAAGATGAAGTGAAACAATTAGTTATGGTTGCATAGTATTCTGAATTCAAGTTGGTTTTACTTAACATTTTGTCAAGATCTTAATGAAGTGATTTCTTCTACTTAAATTTGTGTTCTTGGTAGTATTTGTGTTCTTCGATAGTGATACTAGTTGAATGCAAGTATTATTTTAGTTGTTTGTCTATGAATAACTTTTACTAGGTCATGGTATGATAGTAAAGAATACAAGTTTAAGAGAAATTAGTTTGTTAAGTGGATTTAACGGTTGGTGGTATCACGTTTTTTTCCACAAAGATAAAATTGTTATTTAAATAATCAAACGAACTAGTTAGTTCAAGGAATTGTAATAGGGTTGGTGATACCACTTGTTGCAAGAAATTGAGTTGATTAGGTGATTGAGTAGATTTTACAAACATAGTGCACCCGTTTGTGTTTTTGACTTGTCACGATTATTATCACCAACATTATTGAATTTTGAGCTTAAACCATATGTAACCTAGACTTCTTGTGGAGCGGATTCGACATAGATGACTTTTTAATTATTGTTTATACTAAACCATTTTCGATTAATTATTGTTTTAATTTCCACAAACTAACTTTTCTTTCTAAACGCAAAGTGACAATTCGGTCACAAACCAAACTTTCTCTTGGTTTACATTTTTACAACCTTAAGTACAACATTCAGTCCTTGTGTTCGATCCTGGTCTTACTAATTAACTATATTACATACGAACGGGTACACTGCCCGTAAGTGTGTGGTAGTCAGTAAGCGGTAGATCTTGTTATAAATTATTAAAATCGATTTCACACATTAATCAACCATCTACCTAAGTTATCAAATACGACCAAAGCGAAGTTTCAGCTAGTTATTTACATACCCAAAACGAATGTAAATGGAAGTTTCAACTAGTTATGTACATACCCAAAACGAATGTTTCTGCTAGTCATATACGTACCTGTTTTTTTACTTATAAAATTATAATAAAGGTTATAAAAAAATTAACCTAAAATAATATATACCATTACTTACGTGTCGATGGCACTTTTACCACGCTATAAACACACGCAATGACCATAAGGTTAGTGTTATATACTATGTCGCAACGATACTATAAATATAAAACTTACATGCTCATAGCAATACTCGGCGAGATTCCTTCTTCCAT
Source organism: Erigeron canadensis (assembly GCF_010389155.1). Classification (NCBI taxonomy): domain Eukaryota; kingdom Viridiplantae; phylum Streptophyta; class Magnoliopsida; order Asterales; family Asteraceae; genus Erigeron; species Erigeron canadensis. The sequence continues at coordinate 13,584,579 of NC_057766.1, read as the reverse complement.
TGCGCACTTTGATCTCCTGTGTCTTCCTGCAATCATTGTTTGCTTTGGAGCGTTTCTGGAACTGGTCCGAACACCTATAACGCACAAACTTTTTCCAATCCTCAATTGGTACATCTTTAGGAGGCAATTCCTGATCGACGTCGAAGTATCAATCAAAAATAAACCTAAATACCTTATACTAGATAGGGTAAGTGAGTATCGTTCTCACGAGGAGCGTCTGTGGTTATAGTCAAGTTTTAACAATTTTAATGGATTTTAAAGACAATACTAAAAGTAATTTTAATTAACTAAAGCAAAGATAAAATTAATTAACTAGACTTAACTAATAAAACAAGACAATATTATAAAGAGAACTTGTAAACAATAATAAAAAGTGCATCCCTCCCGAATACCAAAAGTTGCGTTAATTTACTTAATAAACTTTACCGAGTATTTATTATAAATTACATAGACATAATTTTATTACTTGACAAGAATAGTTTTGGGCACAACCTGTGTTAATTAGATGACCTGTCTTAATCCCTAAACTAGGTGGACTCAGCACAAATCATTAACCCGCAATAAGTTGTCTTACGAAAATCCAAATCAAATAATAGTGAATAAATACTCAATCAGTCATATAAATTATAATCTAAAAAGAACAATGTTTAAGTGACTGAAAGTAAAGTTCATCAAATAAAATTAATTAACAATTGTTCATCGGGAGAGATTGCAAAAACCTTAGCCGGACATAGTATTCAAATTAGTAAGAGTTGATGCAAATTTCTCCATTTGTTCGTTCATCTCTCCGTTTGACTTTCAATTCGTCCGCAACCAAAGATGTGTCGAATAATAATGAGAGCTGCCAAATCTTAATTCGATCCCCTTCTCAAACGCAGCCAAGATAAATATATATAACTTTCCTTCGTTGAAACCCACGTAGCCGACATAAACAAAAATCAATATATGGGCCTTTTCTAGTTGTAATGTGAGTTCCCAATTTAGCAGGAGGTTAAGGTGATGGGCTGGTGGAGTCATACGGCCCAATTAACAAATCCAAACACAAGTCTTCAAATGATCAAATGTAGTCTCTGTCGTATTTCTACTTATTATTTCTTTTATGATCTTTAGCTTTATGACATGTCTCCGTCTTGAACAAAGTTACTTCATTTAATCACCATTTTAAGACATATTTTACCTTTTTAACTTAAACCTGAAATGTATAAAATATATATCAAAATAGGTCTATTCACATAAAAATTAATCTATTTAACTATTTTTAGACCATTAAATATATATTCAATTATGACTTATCAAACCTCCCCAACTTAAGCTTTGCTTGCCCTCAAGCAAATCCATCTTTCAAACTCAATTATTCTTTAGGTACACAAATATGAAAAACATGACGATTAACAAAAAGAAATTAAACCATAAAGTTGAAAAACAATTAAAATGGTTATGAAGTTTTAACTTAAATGAAAACTGAAATGTTTGTCAATACTCAAATGATTCTCAAGCCTGATAAAACATAACTAAGCACCGCTCAGATGAAACGAAACATATATCTCACTAACACACTCCAACTAACAATCTATTGGGTTGTATAATGAATAATCACTCAACGCCTAGTCGTGATGCATACTATTTTACCATAGGCTTGTTCTAGAATCAAATCTTCACCGACATGGCATAAGCACCAGGTACAACCATCAGAAGAGGACTTTTAAAGGGTTTTAATATTGTAAAAAGGGTCATTAAAAATAAGGGTATGGAATATTTGGGGAAATTGTTGTAAAATATAAAATAAAATAGAAATCAAAATTTAAAAACATAGTCTAGTCCAACACAACCCGTGTCATTAGTTGCCATCTTATCCAACAAACCCAATAAGACGTAATTGTAACAACACGATTTTATCAATTGATTTCACATCAACAATGGCGTTTGGTTAGTGTGTGTGTTCTTGGTGTTTGTGTGTGTTTTGAGAGAGAATTTGGATCAAGAGTGTGTTAAATGTTATGTGTTTTCTTTCAAGTGTTGTTGATTTCTAAGGGATTGAGGGCTATTTATAGTCTAAATAAACTAACAATGCTAATTATCACAATTAGCCCCTCAACCTTAGAAATCATCACCTCATGACTTAACAACAAGTAAGTCCATAACTTATATTACAATGTATCACTACTTTTGGATTTCTAACATTCTCCCCCTTAGTGATATATTGTAAGGTCTGAAGTACGTGTTGTTTTGTCTTGTAGAAATGAATTTGATGAGCCCGGTGATGAAGACAATTGGTGAGTTGAAACAAGCCTTCAAAGATTTCTCATTGTCTTTGGAGAACTTGATTCAGTATTGGTCTTGGAATTCTTGATGTTAAATCATTTGTCGATTCTCAATGTTCTTTTTGAACAGAGAATGATGAGTGTGTGTGTGTGTATAAAATCTTCAAGAATTGTTGAATCACAGATCAGAGTTGTCTTTTGAAATGCGGAAGATATGAATTTGTCTTGAATTTTTCAATCTTCGAATCTTGAAGTCTTTTCTTTGAAGTCTTGGAATGAATTTTCAGAAATATGTACTCTCCCCCTTGATATGTGCAATGTAGCTTTTGGTAAGGTGTTGTTGTATGACTTGAAGATCTTTAATTTGATGAAGACTCTTTTTGAAGCTTTTCTTCTTAGTCTTGAATCTTCAATCTTTTGTCCTTTGAATTTTCGATCTTTGTCACATCATCTTAAGCACTTTTGAGAGTAAACATTTGAATGAGGATTTGAAAAGTCTCTTATGAAGTAATCATGCTCTCCTTCAATTCATGAGTAATCACAGTCTTTTCGATTTTTGAAAAATCTCTTATTAAATCTTGAATGTATATCCTTTTCTTTTGAGATGAATATTCTTCAAGTTGAATTTGGAACCCTTGCAGTTTGGAATGAAATTGACAAACAACCCTTTTCTTACAATATCGAGAGATCAACAAATGACATCCGATAGAAATGTGTTTTACCCGGCAATTTGAAAATTTTAGGGAAGGGTATCAATTCTTTTAACCCTTTTCTTACAACATTATCACCATAACCTCTCACTTTTCGACTTTACTCCCTCCAACTTAGTTGCACAAATTCATCATTACTCAAAAATACCCTCACTTTGTAATGAAAGAAGTGAATACTCCGGGGTTAGAACTCATCGGCGGTGATGAAATTCATGGAGTATATTTGTGAGAAAAACCTAGTCGCTCATGTGCAAACTAAACACCGAACTTCCTTTGAAGAAAAATCATCAAATGTGAAAAAAATGTTTAAACAACACATTTGAAGTTTGAAAGAGATTTGAAATCACAAACTCCCCCTTAATCTATGCAAAGATAGATCAAAAAGATTTTCATAGAAAGGTGGAGCAAAAATGATATGTGTGAAATCAAAACAAGTTTTATGAAAAGTGAACTCAATCAATTGTTCAAGATGAGACAATTCAGGAGTACACAAAGGCGTTCAATCCTTTGCTTCATATCAACAATTGAGAGTTTTTGAAACAGGTGTAACAAAATTGCAATCAACATCTTGTATTACACATATACATTCATATAAGACCACTTGGAAGTACACAAAGGCGTTCAATTCCGCGTTATCTTATATCAATTTATATGTATAACAACATGAATTAATTCCAACTTTGAAGCATAATTAATTTTTCTTTTTAAAACCGGGTTGCATACAGAGTATATGCAAACCATTATGAAATAAAAAACACAAATAAGCACGGGTTATACACTGAGTGTGCATAAGCCACTTTGAAATAAATAGTTTAATGAAGAACGGGTTGCATACAGAATATATGCAAGCCACTATGAAAAATAAAGAAAATCTTTTTGTTATTTTTCAAAACTTTATATTTTTGTATTTGATTTTTGTTTTTCGACTTTTTATAATTTTTGAAAAATGAATCAAGAATTCCTTCCATGGTAAAGTGAATCAAGGATCAAGATTTAGCATACCAAGTTTAGAGATTAAGAAATTAAACCTCTTTTTGTCCAGTGGTTTTGTGAACAAATCAGCGAGTTGGTAGTCAGTTCCCACGAAGTAGAGTTCGATGTCACCTTTCTCAACATGATCTTTGAGAAAATGATATCTCACATCAATATGCTTTGAGCGTGAGTGGTTGACTGAGTTGACAGCAATTGCAATGGCACTTTGTGAATCACAATAGATAGGGACACGATCATATTTCAGACCATAATCAGTAAGTTGTGTCTTCATCCATAACACTTGAGCACAGCAACTAGCAGCAACCACATATTCAGCCTCCGTTATTGACAGTGATACACAATTTTGCTTCTTGGATGACCAACTTACAATCTTATCCCCTAAGAATTGTAAAGTACCAGATGTGCTCTTGCGATCAAGCTTACAACCTGAATAGGCAGTTAAATTGAATCCAGTATCCCTTGGATACCAGAGACCAAGATTGGGTGTACCCTTCAGATAACGAAAAATTCGTTTCACAGCTTGGTAATGTAAATCAGTCGGAGCGGCTTGATGCCTAGCACACATACATGTTGGAAACATTATATCTGGGCGAGATGCTGTAAGATACAACAACGAACCAATCATGCTTCTATACCTCTTTTGGTCAAATGGTTTCCTATTTTTATCAGCATTAATGTTTGTACGAGCAGCCATTGGGGTTGAAATTGAAGAACATGTAGTCATATCAAACTTTTTCAACATATCCTTTATGTACTTACCTTGTGATATAAAAATACCAGTTGGTAATTGTTTGATTTGTAAACCCAAAAAGTAATTCATTTCCCCAATCATGCTCATTTCAAAATGATTGACCATTAGAGATAAAAAGTTTCGGCAAAAAGTTTGACTGGTTGACCCAAAAAAAATGTCATCAACATATATTTAGACAAGTAAAACATGCTTACCTTGCTTACGAATAAACAGGGTAGGGTCAATAGTGCCTTTGGTAAAGCCTCCTTTGAGTAAGAAAGTAGTTAAGGAATCATACCATGCTCGGGGTGCTTGCTTCAAACCATAGAGAGCCTTGTCTAACATGTAGACATGGTTTGGCTTCTTAGGATCAACAAAACCTTCAGGTTGCTCCACGTAAACTTATTCTTTGAGTTCTCCATTCAAGAACGCTGTCATCACATCCATTTGAAACACTGTGAAGTTTCTGAATGCCGCATAAGCTAAGAATATACGAATGGCCTCCATTCTTGCAACAGGAGCGAAAGTTTCGTCGAAATCCACACCAGGTTGTTGGCAGTAACCCTTTGCAACCAATCTAGCTTTGTTCCTTACTACAACTCCATTTTCATCCTTCTTGTTCTTGAAAATCCACTTGGTGCGAATTGGTTCTTCTTTCCTTGGATTTGGAACCAATCTCCATACCTTCAGTCTCTCAAACTGAGCTAATTTATCTTGCATTGCTTTAACCCACTCTGGATCACAAAGAGCTTCAGAGACTGTTTTGGGTTCGATGTTACTCAGTGAAAGTGCAACAAGACAGTCATTGACTGTAGTACGGGTAGAAACACCAGCTTGTGGATCTCCGATGATCTGTTCTGTAGGATGATCTTTGCGCATATGTGACCACTTGTTGCCATGAGGAAGAGGATCTTGTTGATGAATGTCAACATTATCATCATTAAATTTAGAGTTCTGTTGAGAAATGGAATCATAGCTCGGAAGAACTCTTTCCTCAAAATTTGGATGATCAAAATCCAGTGGTACATACACATTTGGAGTATTTGATGGATTTGTTGTTTGGGTGATTTGAGAAGGTTGTTCTTGAACATTCGTTTCAGAATAAATATCACTTGGAGATGATTCTTCTAGCTCTGCATAATTTGAAGATGATTCACCATTGTTGTCAGGAACTGGTTCATTTGTTTGAATAGGATCATTGTTCGGAATTGGTTCATTGATGACTTGAGGTTCCTTTTCTTGAATCGGTTTTGAATTGTAGAATTCTTCGAAAAGAATATCTAGAATTCTTTGAATTGTAGAATTCCTCAAGGTAGACGTCCTTGAGGAAGCACTTGAAGTACTTGAATCACTGATTATTGGTAGCAAACTTTCTTGTTCAAATATCATGCCAGACATCTCGTCAAACCAAACATTCATGGTTTCTTGAATCATGTTTGTTCGACGATTAAAGATGCGATATGCAATCGATGTCTTTGAGTAACCAACAAAGTAACCTTCGTCACCTTTCCTTTCAAGCTTTCCAACATTTTCCCGATCATTCAAGGTATAACAGACACACCCAAAAATATGCAAGTAATTGATGTTGGGTTTGCATTTGTTAATAACCTCATAAGGAGTCTTCTCATGACGCTCATTGATGATGGACCAATTTTGAGTGTGACAGGCAGTGTCAACAGCTTCAGCCCACATATTTGATGGTAACTTGGAATAAGCAAGCATTGTCCTTGCTGCTACCACCAGCGTACGGTTTCTCCTTTCAACGACACCATTTTGTTGCAGGGTACGAGCAGCAAAGAATTGGTGAGTAATGCCTTTTGATTTGCAAAATTCATCGAAGATGGCATTTTTGAACTCAGTACCATTATCCGAACGGATATAACAGACTGGAAGTTGAAGATTCACTTGAGTGGAAGTGATGAAATCGATCAAAATTTGAGTTGTTTCATCTTTTGAAGCAAGAAACTTGACCCAGGTGTATCTTGAATAATCATCAACGATAACCAGAATATATCTCTTCCCGTTTCTGCTTTGTACTTTCATAGGCCCACAAAGATCCATGTGAAGCAAATGAAGAGGTGCCAAAGTATGTGGAATTTTCTTTGGTTTTTGAGAAGTTCTCTTGATCTTCCCAACTGCACAAGAAGGACAGACATGCTCACTCTCATACTTGTAGTTAGGCAAGCCTTCAACAAGTTGCTTGTTGACTAAAGCATTGATGGTTTGATAATTCAAGTGAGAAAGCCTTTTATGCCACAACCAAGAATTTTTCGAAGTAGCTTTTGAAACAAGACAGATATTATCAGTTGGTTGGTTATCATCAAGATTAATTGTGAAAAGATTATCTTCACGATCTCCGCATAGGATATCAATTCCATCTAGAGTTTGGACTTTGCACAGAGATTGTCGAAAAAGAACTTGAAGGTTGTTGTCACATAACTGTCCAACACTGAACAAGTTATGACTCAGACCTTCAACATAATGGACTTTCTTACTGATAATTCCGTTTCTTTCAATATCTCCATAACCTAGAATTGGAGCGAAATTGTTGTTTCCGAAACGAACAGTTCCCATGAACCTTTCAACAAAGTTCTTGAGCAATGATTTATTGCCAGTCATGTGTTTTGAACACCCGGAATCGAGTATCCATACACAGATGGTTATTTCCTGCAATAAAAAATTTTAACCGATTTTAGGTACCCACTTAAAGACGGGTCCTTTGTGGTTAGTTAACACAGGCAGGGAGTATAACTTAGGATATGCATACAAACATGCTTTAGAATCAATATGAGCATTAACAAGCACACCATCAATAAGCACATTCGTATAAAAAGTACGCACATTCACATTTGAATTAAAAGTAACATGTTTAACAACATTTAAACAAGCACGACCATTATCATTGTTTACAGCCCCACAAGGCATAGCCTTGGATTTATTAATATGTTCACTAAAGATGAATTGTTTAAATCAACGGAAACTCTTTTCTTTCTGTTACCAACACTCTTTCTCCTCCTCCTTTTCTTCTTTTCCTCAACAGACAATTGCTTAAAATTGATCTTAGGTTCTAATGACTTAGGAACCCATTTGGTCTTTTCACCTGTTGAATTGACACTAAGAAGATTAGAACGAGAGGTTTTAAACTTATTCATCTTTTTTGTCTCTTTTGGGGTTGAGGAAACTTCTTGCTTCTTAGGTTTTGCAATTGAAAACCATCCATATCTATCCCTATATCTAGTTACACCATTTGAAGTATCCCTAGTTAGCAAAACGGAGCTAGACTTAGGTACTTTAGAAATTGAACTAGATTGAGAGTTAGACAAGGAAGCATTTGGATTGTCATTTGGAAGTTTCACTTTGTGATACCTTGGTTTTGGTGAGGTCTCAGCTTGTTTCTTTTTAACATGTTTCTCAGGTTTTGGAGGGTTAGGACTCTTTTGTTCAGTCTTGACAGAAGGGGTAGAACTCTTTTGTTCAGCCTTGACGAGTTTGGGTTTAACTCGTTCTTGGAAGTAATATGATGTTGGAGCTTTAGACACTGATTTAAGTTTTTGAGATATTCCTATTATTTCTTTTTGAAAATTTATGATTTTGATAGATTCAATCTTTTTCTCAGTTTCTGAGTCAAAAACATATTCTCCCTCCATGAATTTATCAAAATCATCTTTGGTGAATTCATTCGAAAATGTTGAAATATCAGGAATCTTGTTGTCCAACATCATACCACGGGTAGTCTCAGGAATAAGGTCGACTTGGACTGAAACATCCTTGGTTTCACAAGAAAATTGAGTAGAAGTATCAACACCTATACTAGCACAAAGCTTAGGGTGAACAACTAGCTCATCAAGATTTTCGCATGTGAAAAATCTATAAAAGTACCATATCAAAACCAAGTTATGCGCAAGATCTTCATCAGATAAATCAGATTGCACATAATTTGCAGCTAAAGAAGTAGCAGTAGTTTGACAAGTACATGCAAAATAGTCAGTCACGGTCTGGGTGGATGAACTTGTAGATGAATCACAAGTAGTCTGAGTGAAATGGTCTACTAAGAGACTGAAATCAGTTTTGGTAGAAACATTCACACAAACTTTCTTGATATCAACAACAACTAATTCATTCTTCGAATTTGGACTTTGAGACTGTAGATTATGAATGAGTTTTTGTTGAGATTCCACTGTTTGTTGTAAACCTTCTATTTGTTTTTCCAAAAATGTGGATGGAATATACAATTTAGTTGGTTTTGGTGGAGAAATGACAAATTCTTGGTTTTGAAAATTAGACGCAATCTCTTCTAATTCAAAAATTGTTGAATTTTTCATTTCATAGGAAGTATTGATAGCATCATAATTAACCAAAAATTTATTCTTTTGAATCTTCTCAACTTCATCAGTCTCAAATTCGTCATCCAAAGGACGAATGAATTGTTGTACCATACCAAGTCTCAAAAATTTCTCATCATACAAAGGTATAATTTCTTCTATTGCTTTTTGCAATGGAGTGATATTCTCAAAACCCAACCAAGAAGAAGTTCCGATCTATCAATCTTTGATTTATTGAAATAGGCAGTGAAATCCAAAAGAGGATTTTGTTCAACTTTGTACAACTTTTCTTGATAGAAGAGTATATTCTTTTTATGTTCCTCAATTTGTCTTTCAAGGTTTTCAATCTCAATGCCTTTTAAAAAACAATTATGATTTAAATCAGAAACTTTTTTTTCGAGTTCAATTGTTTTTGGTGTAGCTTCTTGAAGCTTCTTATTTAGAATATCAACATCCATTTGTCTTGCATTTGCCCGAAGCCATTCATTGGTCTTTTGAACTTCAAGATCTTGATTGGCTTTTTCAAGATCAAGAATGGTCTTTTCTAAATTTTGGCACTTTTCCAATAACTTAAAATCAGGAGACGCATTCATCTCACATTCTTTAACCAACATTTGTTCTTTATAATTTTGAAATTCTTGTTTCATAGCATCATACTCAAAAAGTAGTTTAGAATTTTCTTCAAGAAGTTTTGTGTACTCCCTTTTTGAAAATAAAATGCTATTTTTCAATTTCTTGTTTTTGTTGGCTAAAGAAGTGTAATGATTCGTCAAGTTTGATAAGGCAATTCTACAAGACTCTTTATCCTTAATAGATGAAAAAGTAGAGTCGAGATTTACCTCTTCATCGGGATATTCCTCGTTAATGCTGTCAGCCTCCACCACTTTGTCTTTGCTCAACTTTGCCATGAAACATACATTTCCAGACAGATCTTCATCTTCATCATCAGACAGCAAAAGTCACTTGTCATCTTCAGCAATCAAGGCTTGACTGGCTTCAACTTGCTTTGCCAAGAGCATCTTCTGCTTGTAGTATTCATAATTCTTCTTGCGAGGCAGCTTGCAATCCATAGCAAAATGACCAGGAACTCCACAGTTGTAACACTTTTTGTCAGATGTTTTTTCTTTTTCCATGATTTGTTTCTCAATTTCTGCTTTCTTATCTCCGTTCTTGGAACCATTTGTTTCACCTTATTCAAAACTCTTGTGATGATATTGTTCCTTCTTTGGAAATGGACTTGTTGATGAAGTACGAAGATTGTTGTTAGTTGGCCTCGCTTTAAAATACTTTTTCTTTAAATGCTTAGTCACAGCAGCAAGAGCTTGGTAGAAGTCATCAGGAACACCATCTCTTGGAGCCAAGAAATCTTCTCCCTCCTCATCAGACGAAGAAACAACAGTCATTTGTCTTTTAAGAGCCTCAGAAACCTTTCTTTCAACAACCAATGCCAAAGGATCAGTAGACACAACTTCTGGCACTTTGTTGAATGAATATTTGCTTAGAACTTGATGCTCATTCAACTTGAAAGATTCATAAAGAGTATGAATGGTGAATTTGGTCAGATCTTGATGTTGCTTGATTTGAGTTCCATAATCTTCCCACTTGGGACCAAGTGCTTTGATGAATTTGATGTTCAGCTCAATTTCAGATTTCTTGACCTTGTTCTTTCTCAGTTCATTGATCACATTGCAAAATTTGTAGTACACGGACTCGAGAGATTCATTTGGTGATTTCTAAAAATTGTCAAACTCAGTTAAGACATTTGTCAGTCGGATTGTTGAGGTTACATCAGCACCTTCCATTTGTCTGGCAACTTCATCCCAAATCTCCTTTGTTGTGTCGTAAGAATCAACTGAGCCATAGATCTCATCAGGAAGTGCTTGATACAAACATGACCTAGCTCTGTTGTCAGCAGCAGTACGATCTCTTTGTTCGGCATTCAAAAGATCAGGAGTCAAAATAGCACCAGTAGTAGGATGACGATGCTTAGCAAGTCCATTCATGATTGAATCCTTAAGCATGTGACCATTAGTCTGACGTTCCACATATTCCATGAACTGGAGGTCTTGTATCAGTACCCAGAGACAACGCTTCACGAGTAGTCATTTGAAATTGATTTGAATTGAGAATTGATTTGATTTTGAAGAAAGTAGAAACGATCTAAAATGAGATAGAATGAAACGATCTAAAGTTGGAAAGATAGAAAAAAAAACGATCTAAATTGATACGGAATTGAAACGATCTAAAATTTGTTTGGAAATGAAACGATCTAAATTGAATTTTGGATGAGAAATTCTAAGTATTCTGAATGAATTTGGACAGAGTTTTGGTATGAAATGTAATGGAATGAATTGAGCAAAACCAAACACGAAGATCAGTTACCCAAGAAGTAATCAAACCAGGAATTGTTTGAGTGAAAGATGAAACGATCTAAAAGAGATCGTTTTGGATTCACCAAAACTGAAACGATCTAAAAGAGATCGTTTTGGTTTTTCAAAGTCTGAAACGATCTAAAAGAGATTGTTTTGGATTTCTTCACAGACTTTCACCAAAACTTGATTATTTTCAAGAAATTGAATTGACCAAAACCAATCCAAAGGATCCAATAGCCACAATCAACTCTTCACACCACAACCACACTTGTCAAAACGATCTAAGTTGTATCGTTTTACAAGCCACAACACTGAATGTAAGTATCAAAGAAAAAAAACTGAAACGATCTAAATAAGATCGTTTTAGCTTTACAATGTCGTCTTCAACCTCTGAATATGAACAACTCCATTGACGATTTTTAAAACTTCAATATCTTTTGATTTTATGAGAATTGGAACATGAAACCACTTGCAAACAGTTTGTTTTCACCTTAACAACGATCCGATTAACACAATTCAGCTTATAACACAACAGAATCAAATCCCAAATTTTAGCGCCAAAAACTCAAAATCTGAACTTTTGATTCAAATCGAATTAGAACACGAAACTTGAGAGGATTATGTAATTAACTATGAGGAATCGACTGGTGAATAAACATTTGTGATTTTATGTGATTTGATAGGTTATTTTTGAATTTTCAGTGATTTTTAAAAAAAAACGAACAAGAACTGGATTAAAAACAGAATTAAAAGGTGATTGTTTGATGAATTGTGATTGAACTCAGTTATACATCGAGATCAAAACGATGTTTTGCTCTGATACCACATGTAACAACACGATTTTATCACTCGAATTCACATCAACAATGGCGGTTTAGTGTGAGTGTGTGTTCTTGGTGTTTGTGTGTGTGTTGAGAGAGAATTGAGATCAAGTGTGTGTTATTCAGGTGTAATGGTATGAAAATGTGTCAAGGTTATGATCAGGTTATGCCAAGAGTTATGATTTCTAAGGAATTGAGGGCTATTTATAGTCTAAACTAATCAACTATGCTAATTATCACAATTAGCCCCTCAACCTTAGAAATCATCAACACATGACTTAACAACAAGTAAGTCCATAACTTAAATTACAATGTATCACTATTTTTGGACTTCTAACAGGTGGTACCACTTGTTGCAAGAAATTGAGTTGATTAGGTGATTGAGTAGATTTTACAAACGTAGTGCACCCGTTTGTGTTTTTGACTTGTCACGATTATTATCACCAACATTATTGAATTTTGAGCTTAAACCATACGCAACCTAGACTTCTTGTGGAGCGGATTCGACATAGATGGCTTTTTAATTATTGTTTACACTAAACCATTTTCGATTAATTCTTCGGAATTACTAATTTGTTTTAATTTCCACAAACTAACTTTTCTAAACACAAAGTGACAATTCGGTCACAAACCAAACTTTCTCTTGATTTACATTTTTACAACCATAAGTACAATATTCAGTCCTTGTGTTCGATCCTGGTCTTACCAATTAATTATATTACATACGAACGGGTACACTGCCCGTAAGCGAGTGGTAGTCAGTAAGCGGTAGATCTTGTTATAAATTATTAAACTCGATTTCACACATCAAGTTTTTGGCGCCGCTGCCGGGGACTAATTTTACGTACTTGTGGTTGAGATTTTGTGAATCGACCCTTTTGCGTGCTTAGCACGGGAAAGTTACTTACTTTGTCTTATTTTTAGTTTGCTTCATTGTACCTCAGGTGCTATTAAGGTTTTCCTTTGTTGTGTTGTGTTCGCAGATTATTTTCAGGTAGTGGATGAGCACTCGAGCTTCTGGGAAACCGTTAGTGAAGGCCACATCTAACCCTGAGAAACTCAAAAATCCCACCAAGCCACAAACATCACAACCGTCATCATCCGCACCCATTTACATAGACACCACTCCTAGACCCAAACCCGACCATATACTTCACGAGACTTATTACGAGTCGGGAAGTACCGAGTGGGGTTACTATTCCGAAAAAGAAGATGCAACTTCCGATAAAACACCTATTCCACCCGAATCACCGAAGCCGAACATCAACATGGCCGGACAACAAAATAATCCACCCGATCTTTTTCACACTAGAATCGAGGACCTTCCTCGAACCATACCAACTTCTCGCCAATCGTCCATCCTTTCTCCCGAAATTGACACTTTCACGGTAAAAGGCAACCATTTGCAAATGGTTAAGGACTTGTGTTTTGATGGGAGAAACAAAAGGGATCCTCATGAGCATCTCGACAAGTATGAGATGATTTGTAATTTATTCAACTATGGGGAAAATCAAAGAAACAATGTCAAGATGAAGCTTTTTCCTATGTCTCTCACGGGTGAGGCTCATAAAGGGTTAAAGGGGCTAGCACCGAATAGTTTGACTACTTTGGGGGTGGTTAGAGAAGCTTTGATTGAAAGGTTCTTTCCGGCTAATAGGGAAAGAGAGCTTAGACTTGTTATTCGTTCTTTTAGGCAAGATGAGGATGAATCCATTGTTGAGGCTTGGCTAAGAATGAAGGATCTTTTATGGGAATGCCCTGGGCATGGGGTGAGTGATACCGAGATTGTGGGTGGGTATATTCATGGATGGTATGAATAGGGAGAATTTTGAGAAAATGGTCATGACTTGTGGGGGTAGTATTACTTATAAGACTTCAAAAGAGCATTGGAAAATGTTTGAGGATATGGCAAAGGCTCAAGTTACTAGGTCCCCGAGTAGAGATAGGAGGTCAAGAAAAGTGGTAGCTCGGGTAGATGGAGGTGAAACATCCGAGGTAGTTGCTGAAATTCGGAAACTTTCAAACCGAATGGATGAAAAGTTCTCTATGGTGGAGAATAACTTTGGAAGACTAGAGCGAGATGCGAAGATAATGGCCGGGGGATGTATTCATTGTGGAGGACCACACCATGCCGATGAATGTGATTCGGTAGTTAATGAAGATGTGAATTTTATTCAAAACCAACGTCAACGCCAATATCAACCTCTATTCGAACGTGGTGGCAATTATCAAGGTCGTCACCAAGGTAATTCTTCAAACTCTTCTTATTTCTATTCTAACTATCGTGGTGGAAAATTTCAAAATAGGTGGCAAAAGGAGGATAACCATGGTACACCTCAACAACAACAACCACCATCACCCCCAAAGAAAGATGACAATGGGGAGGAAGGATCGCCTCTAATGGCCATGATGGCCAAGTTCCTAGATAAGCAAGAAAAGAGGGAGGAGGCTCAAGAGAAGTGAAATGCTTCAATGGAGAACTATTCAAAGCTTTTGAATGATAAGATTGAAGGCTTGCATGGCAAAGTAGATGTGAGCAATCGCAACAATCACGCCTTGATATCTAATTTGGAAAAGAGAATCAATAGGATGAGCAACAATCAAAGGCAACCGGGTACTCTTCCAAGTAATACCCAACAAAACCCGAATCAAGGCCAAGGAGGTTCATTGAGAAATGGAGATGACAAGTACAAAGGACCCCAACACCGGATTGAGACCGTAAATGCCATATCTACACGGTCCGGGAAGGTAGTTTCTTCTCCCATTGATAAATCTCGTGTTTCTAATGTTTCTCCACAGGTTGAGCAATTTGATGAAGAGGTGGAAATGGAGTCACCGCCAGTGGTGACTACTTCGGTTCCTAAGGCCACACCAATCAAGGAACCCGAAGTCAAGCCATATAAGCCAAAGATCCCTTTTTCTCAACGGTTGAGGAAGGAGAAGATCCAAGAACAATACAACAAGTTCTTTGACATGATCAAGTCGGTGACGGACAATTATGCCAAGTTCATCAAAGAACTAGTGACGGACAAGAAGAAGCTTGATGAAGCAAAGGAAACCTTTTTAAATGAAGAATGCTCGGCGGTTATCAAAAACAAGCTTCCACCCAAGCTTTCGGATCCAGGGAATTTCTTAATTGCTTGTTCATTTGGTAGAAAATTAACTTGTAAAGCTTTAGCCGACCTTGGGGCAAGCATCAATTTTATGCCCTATTCCGTTTTTACCAAGCTTTCTTTGGGGCAACTAAGGCCTACCAAAATGAGCATCCGCCTTGCGGATCACTCTTTTCAATACCCATTGGGGGTGGCCGAAAACTTGCAAGTGTAAGTAGGCCAATTTGTCTTTTTAGTTGATTTTGTAATTTTGGAAATGGAGGAGGACACCAAGGTGCCTCTCATTTTGGGCCGACCATTTTTATACACTGCGGATGCTATTATTCGGGTAAAGGACAAGGAAATTTCCTTGGGTGTCGGGGAAGACCGTATTGTGTTTAAAATTGAAAAAGCTTTGAAACATTCTTATTCTTCCGATGACACTTGTTTTAGAATTGATGTTATAGATGATGCGGTCGAGTTGGAGAAATTGGAGCTTGTAGGAGTTGATGGTGAAGAAAGCGATGAGAGAATGGCAAGCATTGGAGAAGGAGATGTCACTAGTGACCAAGTCGAAGAGATTGAAGAGATTTTGGTGCTAAGCATGGATGACGCCCCATTGGAAGATGAGGGATTTGAAGAAATTGAGGTAATTCCAAGTGGCAAGTTACCGACTTCCATTGACATGCCTTCAACGGATTTAGAACTAAAGCCATTGCCCAATCACTTGGAGTATACATTCTTGGAAGGTACATCTCTACTTCCCGTTGTTATCTCCTCATCACTTTCGGGTGAGGAGAATGCTAGACTCATGTCCATTCTAAAGGCCCATAAAAAGGCCTTTGCTTGGAAGACATCCGATATACCCGGGATAAGCCCCGATTTTTGCAAACACAAAATCAATTTAATTGAAAATGTGAAACCGGTAATTCAAAGGCGAAGAAGGCTTAATCCTAACATGAAGGATGTTGTGAAAAAAAAGATTGTTAAGCTACTTGATGCGGGTATAATTTTTCCAATATTGGATAGTCCATGCGTTAGCCCGGTACATTGTGTACCAAAGAAGGGAGGGATGACCGTAGTCACGAATGAGAAAAATGAACTGGTCCCAACTAGGACGGTCACCGGTTGGAGAGTTTGTATTGATTACCGAAAATTGAATGAGGCCACCAAAAAGGACCATTTTCCTTTACCCTTCATGGATCAAATGCTAGAAAGGTTGGCGGGTAATGAATTCTTTTGTTTTCTAGATGGTTTTTTCGGGTACTTCCAAATACCCATTGATCCTAATGATCAAGAGAAAACAACTTTCACTTGCCCTTTTGGAACATATGCTTATAGCCACATGCCTTTTGGTTTATGTAATGCACCGGGTACTTTTCAAAGATGCATGTTGGCAATTTTTCAAGATATGATTGAAACCTCCATGGAAGTTTTCTTGGATGATTTTTCGGTATTTGATAACTCATTTGATAGTTGTTTGGCTAATTTGGACAAAATGCTTGCTAGATGTGAGAAAGCACACTTGGTGGTTAATTGGGAAAAATGTCATTTTATGGTCAAAGAGGGTATAGTTTTGGGTCACAAGGTGTCAAGGGCGGGACTTAAGGTTGACAAAGCCAAAATTGATTTCATGACTAAATTGCCTCCACTCACCAATGTGAAGTCGATAAGAAGTTTTCTAGGTCATGCCGGGTTTTACCGGCGGTCCATCAAAGATTTTTGAAAAATCACACGGCCTATAACTAGATTGTTGGAAAAAGACGTTGATTTTGAGTTTAATGATGAATGTCTAAATGCTTTTTCTCTTTTGAAAGACAAATTGACAAATGCTTCGATAATGACTTCACCGAATTGGTCTTTACCCTTTGAACTTATGTGTTATGCTAGTGATTATGCTTTGGGGGCCGTTCTTGGCCAAAGGGATGAGAAGCACTTTCGTCCAATCTACTTTGCTAGCAAAACCCTAAACCCTGCCCAACAAAACTACACCGTAACCGAGAAGGAATTGTTGGCGGTGGTTTATGCCTTTGATAAGTTTAGACTTTACATGGTATTGAATAAGACCATTGTGTTAACCGATCATTCGGCTTTGAAATACTTGTTCACGAAGCAAGATGCTAAACCCCGCTTGCTTAGATGGGTCTTGCTTTTGCAAGAATTTGATATTGAAATCAAAGACAAAAGTGGGGCTGAAAATGTTGCCGCCAACCACTTGAGTAGGCTCGAAAACCCTCACCGTAAGGAGTTGAAGGAGCATGAAATTAATGATTATTTTCCCGATGAGTTTTTGATGCAGGTGGAGGATGGAGAAGCACCATGGTATGCCGATATTGCTAACTATTTGTGTGCAAGAATTTTGCCCAAAGGATGGACTTCTCAACAAAAAAAGAAATTTTTCTCCGAAATCAAGCATTATTTTTGGGAAGATCCTTATTTGTTCAAAGTGTGTGCGGATGGTATGATAAGAAGATGCATGTGGGGTGGTGGGACTACGAGAATTTTGGATGAATGCCACTATGGTCCTACCGGTGGGCATTATGGGCCATCGGTGACGGGAAAGAAAGTGTTTGATGCGGGATTCTATTGGCCCACCATCTTCAAGGAGGCTCAAATGCTAGTGGAGACATGCATCGCATGTCAAAGGCAAGGAACTATCACGAGAAGAGATGAAATGCCCCAACAATCTATTCAAGTTTGTGAAGTTTTTGATGTATGGGGTATTGACTTCATGGGCCCGTTTCTGCCATCCAACAAGTGTCTCTATATTTTGGTTGTGGTTGACTATGTCTCGAAGTGGGCTGAAGCAAAAGCCTTGCCCACCAATGATGGCAAGGTTGTGATTGATTTGTTGAAGGCTTTGTTTAGCCGATTCGGTATGCCAAGAGCTTTGATAAGTGACTGGGCACTCATTTTGCCAACCACCAATTGGAGAAAGTTTTGAGGAGATATGGGGTCACACATCGGTTCTCAACTTCATATCACCCGCAAACTAGTGGGCAAGTTGAGAACATGAATCGTGCTTTAAAGAGAATATTGGAGAAGACCGTTGATGGAAACCCTAAATCATGGTCAAAGAAGTTAGATGATGCCCTATGGGCAATTCGAACCGCTTTCAAGACTCGTATCGGCACCACACCATACCGACTTCTTTATGGCAAGACTTGCCATTTGTCGGTAGAAATTGAGCATAAGGTGTATTGGGCCTTAAAGCAATGCAACATGGACTTGATCGAAGCCGGTGAAAATAGGATGTTACAACATGAGTTAGATGAGCTTAGACATGGTGCCTACGACAATTCGTTGTTGTATAAAGAAAGAACAAAAGTTTGGCACGATAGGAAGCTCAAGAGAAAAGATTTCAAGGCGGGAGATAAGGTGTTTTTGTTTCTCTCGAAGTTCAAAATCCTCGGGATATGTGGTCCATTTGTTATCAAACATGTATATTCCTCGGGATGTGTGGAATTGTATCGAGAAAATGGAAGTTCGTTCATTGTTAATGGACACCGATTAAAACTCTACCATGAGGAAGAAGTTGGGGAGGGAGCCTTTATCGAGGAGCTCCAACTTTTCGTTTAAAGAATGAGGATTGATCGAGTCAAGCTAATGACTCGTTAATAAATAAAGCACTTCTCGAGAGGCAACCCGTGAGTTTTATAATTGTTTGTTTATTTTCTTTATGTAGTTTTGTTCTATTTTTGTGTTTCCGTTGAGATTTACAGGTGACAAATGACTTTGGATGAACCGGTTTGTGATGTGTTAAAAAGTCATAAATCTGACAACAGAAGGTCGTGGCGCGAGGTGTGTTTATCGTGTGCCGCTAGTTGATGGCTTGGTGGTCAGAAACCTTTGTTTGAACATCTTGTGGCGCGAGGAAAGCAGCTTGCGGCGCTACTGGGTCCCAAAACATAAATCTCGTGGTGTGAGGTGTACTCTCGTGGCGCGAGTTTAGGGGACACGAGGTCAGAACATTTTGCTTGCCGCGAGGAAGAGCCTAGCGGCGCGATATTAGGAGCTCGTGGCGCGAGTATTGAAGCATCGGGGTCAGAAGTTTTGGCTCGAAACCTCGTGGTGCGATATTAGGACTTAGCGGCGCTAGTTTTGGGGTTCGAGGTCAGAACATTTGATTGAAGGAAATCGCGGTGCGAGGAAGAGCCTAGTGGCGCGACTGGACGGATTACGCCACCTCGCGACATGAGGGATGGAGCTAGCGGCGCGAAATTAGTTGATTTGGGTCAGAAAATTCATTCAAGGATCTAGCGGCGCGAGCTGTCTGTCTCGCGGCGCTAGTCGTCCAGGTAAGTCTCCTTTTCCTTATTATATTTAAAAAAAAAAGATTAAAATAAATTACCACAAAGACCAATCGATTTTCTTACACCTCTTTTTTCTTTTCTCCAAAACACACACACACACACGATTCAGTACACACACACACACCTAGGGGTTTGTGATTCTTCTTCTCTTCTTCAAGATCTTCATTCCTTCTTCTCCATTCCATCATCATCATCATGTCAAGAGTAAGTATTCTAAATTTTTCTTTTAATTTTTTATTTCAATTTTATTAGGGTTTTAATTAGGTCTTTAGTTTTCTTTTCATTAATGATAGATTATAGAGTAGTCATGTTTATATTATTGTTTATTGTACTTAGAATTAACTAATTTTGAGGTAATCTTTGAAAACCTAATTGAACACCAAGCAGCGTAATCAGGACATTGAGAACACCAACTCACCCTTGGCTTAAGTTCCCGAACACTTCAAAAGGGGAGCGGCAAGCCTACTTGAATAAGTTGTGTAAGATTCAAAACTTTGATTTGGTCTCCCCTAGGACCATAGATTGGCAAATGATTAGGGAAAGGGGTCTCATGGAATACTTTGAACAAAGAATGTTAACTGAGTTTTGGTCTGAACAAAGGGATGAGATGGTGTGGATACCGATGTGGAAGAGAATCTTTGAATTGAGGAAAATAGTTGTTAAACAATGGTGCAAGGAGTTTTATTCTACACTTCAAGTACAAGACCTACCTATTGATGAATTCTTAGAGGATCGGGTGATCCACTTTCGGTTAGGGAGTAGGCAGCGCCACTGTACCGTTGTTGAGTTTGGATATCTATGTGGAATGTTCGAGGTTCCGGAAATTGAGGATGGCTCGGTATATCCGTTTGTGGACAGGAGTTCATTTCAATACTTCTTCCTTTGATGATAACATGCCATTTGACGCTTATTGGTTTAGTATTTCGGGGAACAAAAAGTTTTATTCTGGGGTAAGTAAGGTGTCGGACATTCGGTCCAAGAGATTGAAGATTCTTCATAAGATGATCATCTACTCATTCATCCATAGGAGAAATGCTACTAATTAGGTCACTGTTGATGATTTATGGTTGCTCAGATAGTTTGAGGGACTCCCCACTTCTGGTTGGTTTTGTTGTGCTCCCTATATTTTGGCTAAACACATGTATAGGTGTAAGGAGCATAGGTATTTATGTGGTCATTTTGTAACCAAGATGGTGGAAAGGCTTGGTTGTGATACCCCCGAGGGTCGGCCGGAGGTTACGCTTAGAATGGAAACCACCCTTTTGGACATCAAGGAGATGAAAAGGCAAAAATGATAAGGACCACTAAACCGAGTGATTTACACTCAGATGGGGAGCAGGAGCCGCCTGCACAGAGACTAAGGATGGACTCGCCACCTAGGGAGCAGCAACCACCTCCTAACCTTTATCCTTCTTATGATTTTGCAGATTGGGGGACTAAGATTGATCAGATATTGATGGAGCAGAGGCATGTGCGAGATACTCAAGATATTCTAGTTGATGGTACAAGGACGATGTGGAGCCAGGTGACCCGCTTGGGTTACCAGAACGAGTATTGGAAACATTATATTGACCATATGATTCGGCCAGAGACTCCACCTCCACCACCGCCTACTCAGGACTTTAGTCCTCCTCCCATCTTCATGCCTGCCAGCACTACTTTTGGGTTTTTCTGTCTACACCCTGGTCAACCCACTCTGCAACAGCAACCTGGTTGGGTGGGCCCGAGTTCGAGCACGGCAGGCACTAGTGGGATAGCTGGGGACGCTCCGAATATTCCCCAGTTTGGAACATATAGACATACGAGTGGGGAGTGCTACTCAGGGCATGCTATTGACTTTTATCGGGGTATCTTTGGTGAGCTAGCCGATCCTAATGCTGGTGATGGTGTCCCTTCTTCTCATGACATGGAGGAGAATTGATTCACCCTCTCTTCTTTCTATTTTCTGGAACTTATTAGACATTTGAACTTAAATTTCTTTCAGTTTGGTTGTAATTCCGCCGTGTTGGCGATGAGACACTTGTTTGTTTGTTTCTTGTACTTTATTTTATTTTGAACTATGTTGTTGGATGTTTGGTTTTTCTTTTTGCTATTGGTGTTATCAGGGAATTGTTCAAATTAGCAAGTTGTTTTGTTTCGAGATTGCTTTTGGAATTTATGGAACAAACAAGCGGGCATGTTGCCCACTTAATTTCGGCAGTCAACCTTGCCATGGAAAATTCATGGTTTCACCCGGAGGTTTTTCATTTCATTTCCTTTCTACATTTTGCATTTTTCCCTTTTTCCCATTATTCACCTTAGTTATCCGTCCATTGAGGACAATGAACAACTTAAGTGTGGGGAGGGGGATGGTAAATTGGAAAAAATTAAAATTTCTTTTGAAGTTTCCTTCCTTTATTAGCATTTTGGTTATGTTTTTAAATTTTTGAGGCTATAGGGTTTGTGCAAAGACGAAAAATGAAGTTAATATAAGATTTTGCTAATCTAGGATAGAACTTGAGATTGTTTACCTTTAGCTTTCCTTTTCTAGTGCTTGTGGCATTTCATCATTCCAAGGGGCAATAGGCTTGTTCTGAACTTTAATATAATCTAGGTTGCTTGCTAATTGTACCATAATGATAAATCAAATGTGAATGATAGCTTCACTAGATGATGTATTGGTAGGCACCGCTTGAGGTTTTCCATTTGAATTTTGCAAATTGTGTGCATAAAGTGCTTGAAATGTGTTTAAATATAATTGTGGTAATTTGACTTAACATATGGTTTGCACATCGGATGTCCGGTTCTTAATTCATATGTTATAGGTTGTAGCTCTAGTCATTATGTTGGGTCTTCATATCGGGGTGTCTGGGGTGCTTCGGCATCAAATGGGTGGCACATGCAGGAACACGCGCAAAACATTTTTCAATAGTCTAATGCTAATGTGGGCTTTGAGATTTGAACAAGTAGGTCCTTGGGGTGACTTTGTCTTACCTAGCTCACCTAAAGCTTCCAACTTGGGATGAGTTGTCCGAAAATTCGCTACACGGGTCTCTTAGAAACTCACGGGTATTAAATTCTAAAACTTTTTGTTCTCGTATGTGTTAGTATTTAGAGCATGGCCTTTGGATATGCAACCCAACCTTGAGTTCTGGTGTATGTCTCTTAACGATACTCACGTATCCGTAGCGAACCGCTGGCCGGACGCTTAAAGTACACTTTTGTATGATCACCTAATATGTGGATAGAGTTGCAATTCTAGACCGTAGGAGTATGTTTTGTCAAGAGACTCATAAGTATAACGTAATGAAAACCTTATGGAAAACCAATGGCGTGAGTGTTTAAGTGGACGAATATACCAATAGTCATTGTGGAATATTGCTTCTGTTGCTAATAAAAATTGTGATGCTTGCTAGTGGATTATAAGCTTAGTAAGAGCGAGCTTAAGGCAAATTAGAATGATAGAAATGATAAAGAGGTGAACACAAGCATAGGAAGGATTCTAATTGTAACCGAAAGATGGTTTTGCTTTAGATTAGTAGAATTTTCTGATTTCGTCTAAAACTTTTCGTATTGAACACCGCTTGGTTGGAAACTTCCCCTTTAACTATAGATTGTTTTACAAAATTTTGTTGTGTTTTGTTTGAGTTTTGAGGTTTGTTTAAGTGCATACTTTCTTGAGGACAATCAAGGTTTAAGTGTGGGGAGGTTTGATATGTCTCAATTTATACATGTTTCCCTCATACGATTTGGACGTATTAGACACGTTTGATAGCCATTTATACATGTTTTGTGGTGCTTTATGGTATTTGCTAGTGATTTCAGGTCTAAAGCAAGTTTATCGCTCACAAATGGTAGAAAACGACTTAGGAAAGGTCCATATGCACTAACGGATGAGTATTGGTGAAGAACGAAGCTGAAACGGCAACTCCAGGCCAGACTAGCGGCGCGAGCTAGTGTTCTAGCGGCGCTAGTCAGTGAACAAAGTCTAGTAGCGGCGCTAGTTTGCAGTTTTTCAGTCAGAAGTGCTCAAAAACACCTCTAGCGGCGCGACCTGAGTTCCTAGCGGCGCGAGATCGAGCTGACATCACCATTTTCTCTATCTTGGGGTATAAATACCATCCACCATTCCACCCAAACCCTAGTTTTGGACACTTTAGCTCACGCACTTCTACTCCAGCCGTTTTTCAAGGTTTTCTAAGGGTTTTCATCACTCCAACATCATTGGAAGATTTGAAGATTAAATTTGGCTCTTGTTTAGTGATTGTGGCTAGATTGTAACCTCGATTTGGATTATTACTTCATATTTGGTAGATTATGTCTTCCTTTTTATCTCAATCTTTAGCTTTTAACATTATGAGTAGCTAAATCTTTATACATCTATGAAGATGAAGTGAAACAATTAGTTATGGTTGCATAGTATTCTGAATTCAAGTTGGTTTTACTTAACATTTTGTCAAGATCTTAATGAAGTGATTTCTTCTACTTAAATTTGTGTTCTTGGTAGTATTTGTTTTCTTCGATAGTGGTACTAGTTGAATGCAAGTATTATTTTAGTTGTTTGTCTATGAATAACTTTTACTAGGTCATGGTATGATAGTAAAGAATACAAGTTTAAGAGAAATTACTTTGTTAAGTGGATTTAACGGTTGGTGGTATCACATTTTTTTCACAAAGATAAAATTGTTATTTAAATAATCAAACGAACTAGTTAGTTCAAGGAATTGTAATAGGGTTGGTGGTACCACTTGTTGCAAGAAACTGAGTTGATTAGGTGATTGAGTAGATTTTACAAACATAGTGCACCCGTTTGTGTTTTTGACTTGTCACGATTATTATCACCAACATTATTGAATTTTGAACTTAAACCATATGTAACCTAGACTTCTTGTGGAGCGGATTCGACATAGATGACTTTTTAATTATTGTTTATACTAAACCATTTTCGATTAATTATTGTTTTAATTTCCACAAACTAACTTTTCTTTCTAAACGCAAAGTGACAATTCGGTCACAAACCAAACTTTCTCTTGGTTTACATTTTTACAACCTTAAGTACAACATTCAGTCCTTGTGTTCGATCCTGGTCTTACCAATTAACTATATTACATACGAACGGGTACACTGCCCGTAAGTGTGTGGTAGTCAGTAAGCGGTAGATCTTGTTATAAATTATTAAAATCGATTTCACACATTAATCAACAATCTACCTAAGTTATCAAATACGACCAAAACGAAGTTTCAGCTAGTTATATACATACCCAAAACGAATGTTTCTGCTAGTCATATACGTACCTGTTTTTTTACTTATAAAATTATAATAAAGGTTATAAAAAAATTTACCTAAAATAATATATACCATTACTTACATGCAATAAGGCAACTTTATTCTCTGTGAAGACTCCTTCCTTAGTCCTCAAGTCTTTGTACGTGTCGATGGCACTTTTACCACGATATAAACACACGCAATGAACATAAGGTTAGTGTTATATACTATGTCGCAACGATACTATAAATATAAAACTTACATGCTCATAGCGATACTCGGCGAGATTCCTTCTTCCATTGCGCACTTTGATCTCCTGTGTCTTCCTGCAATCATTGTTTGCTTTGGAGCGTTTCTAGAACTAGTCCGAACACCTATAACGCACAAACTTTTTCCAATCCTCAATTGGTACATCTTTAGGAGGCAATTCCTGATCGACGTCGAAGTATCAATCAAAAATAAACCTAAATACCTTATACTAGATAGGGTAAGTGAGTATCGTTCCCACGAGGAGCGTCTGTGGTTATAGTCAAGTTTTAACAATTTTAATGGATTTTAAAGATAATACTAAAAGTAATTTTAATTAACTAAAGCAAAGATAAAATTAATTAACTAGACTTAACTAATAAAACAAGACAATATTATAAAGAGAACTTGTAAACAATAATAAAAAGTGCATCCCTCCCGAATACCAAAAGTTTTGTTAATTTACTTAATAAACTTTACCGAGTATTTATTCTAAATTACATAGACATAATTTTATTACTTGACAAGAATAGTTTTGGGCACAACCTATGTTAATTAGATGACCTGTCTTAATCCCTAAACTAGGTGGACTCAGCACAAATCATTAACTCGCAATAAGTTGTCTTACGAAAATCCAAATCAAATAATAGTGAATAAATACTCAATCAGTCATATAAATTATAATCTAAAAAGAACAATGTTTAAGTGACTGAAAGTAAAATTCATCAAATAAAATTAATTAACAATTGTTCATCGGTAGAGATAGCAAAAACCTTAGCCGGACATAGTATTCAAATTAGTAAGAGTTGATGCAAATTTCTCCATCTGTTCGTTCGTCTCTCCATTCGAGTTTCAATTCGTCCGCAACCAAGGATGTGTCGAATAATAATGAGAGCTGCCAAATCTTAATTCGACCCCCTTCTCAAACGCAGCCAAGATAAATATATATAGCTTTCCTTCGTTGAAACCCACGTAGCCGACATAAACAAAAATCAATATATGGGCCTTTTCTAGTTGTAATGTGAGTTCCCAATTTAGCAGGAGGTTAAGGTGATGGGCTGGTGGAGTCATACGGCCCAATTAACAAATCCAAACACAAGTCTTCAAATGATCAAATGTAGTCTCTGTCGTATTTCTACTTATTATTTCTTTTATGATCTTTAGCTTTATGACATGTCTCCGTCTTGAACAAAGTCACTTCATTTAATCACCATTTTAAGACATATTTTACCTTTTTAACTTAAACCTGAAATTTATAAAATATATATCAAAATAGGTCTATTCACATAAAAATTAATCTATTTAACTATTTTTAGACCATTAAATATATATTCAATTATGACTTATCAAACCTCCCCAACTTTAGCTTTGCTTGCCCTCAAGCAAATCCATCTTTCAAAATCAATTATTCTTTAGGTACACAAATATGAAAAACATGACGATTAACAAAAAGAAATTAAACCATAAAGTTGAAAAACAATTAAAATGGTTATGCAGTTTTAATCTTAAATGAAAACTGAAATGTTTGTCAATACTCAAATGATTCTCAAGCCTGATAAAACATAACTAAGCACCGTTCAGATGAAATGAAACATATCTCACTATCACACTCCAACTAACAATCTATTGAGTTGTATAATGAATAATCACTCAACGCCTAGTCGTGATGCATACTATTTTACCATAGGCTTGTTCTAGAATCAAATCTTCACCGACATGGCGTAAGCACCAGGTACAACCATCAGAAGAGGACTTTTAAAGGGTTTTAATACTGTAAAAAGGGTCATTAAAAATAAGGGTATGGAATATTTGGGGAAATTGTTGTAAAATATAAAATAAAATAGAAATCAAAATTTAAAAACATAGTCTAGTCCAACAAAACCCGTGTCATTAGTTTCCATCTTATCCAACAAACCCAATAAGACGTAATTGTAACAACACGATTTTATCAATTGAATTCACATCAACAATGGCGTTTGGTTAGTGTGTGTGTTCTTGGTGTTTGTGTGTGTTTTGAGAGAGAATTTGGATCAAAAGTGTGTTAAATGTTATGTGTTATCTTCCAAGTGTTGTTGATTTCTAAGGGATTGAGGGCTATTTATAGTCTAAATAAACTAACAATGCTAATTACCACAATTAGCCCCTCAACCTTAGAAATCATCAACTCATGACTTAACAACAAGTAAGTCCATAACTTATATTACAATGTATCACTACTTTTGGATTTCTAACATTCTACCCCTTAGTGATATATTGTAAGGTCTGAAGTACGTATTGTTTTGTCTTGTAGAAATGAATTTGATGAGCCCGGTGATGAAGACAATTGGTGAGTTGAAACAAGCCTTCAAAGCTTTCTCATTGTTTTTAGAGAACTTGATTCAGTATGGTCTTGGACTTCTTGATGTTAAATCATTTGTCGATTCTTAATGTTCTTTTTGAACAGAGAATGATGAGTGTGTGTGTGTGTGTAAAATCTTCGAGAATTGTTGAATCACAGATCAGAGTTGTCTTTTGAAATGCGGAAGATATGAATTTGTCTTGAATTCTTTAATCTTCGAATCTTGAAGTCTTTTCTTTGAAGTCTTGGAATAAATTTTCAGAAATATGTACTCTCCCCCTTGATATGTGCAATGTAGCTTTTGGTAAGGTGTTGTTGTATGACTTGAAGATATTTAATTTGATGAAGACTCTTTTTGAAGCTTTTCTTCTTAGTCTTGAATCTTCAATCTTTTGTCCTTTGAATTTTCGATCTTTGTCACATCATCTTAAGCACTTTTGAGAGTAAACATTTGAATGAGGATTTGAAAATTCTCTGATGAAGTAATCATGCTCTCCTTCAATTCATGAGTAATCATAGTCTTTTCGATTTTTGAAAAATCTCTTATTAAATCTTGAATGTATATCCTTTTCTTTTGAGATGAATATTCTTCAAGTTGAATTTGGAACCCTTGCAGTTTGGAATGAAATTGACAAACAACCTTTGAAGAAGAATGATGTGTTGATGTCACAAATGATAAAAGAACTCCAAATAAACTTGAAAACTTCCAACAAGAAGCTGAATGATAGTATCTCGAAAAGTAATTGAAACAACCAAACACAAACTTTTCTCCTTGTCCTTATCAATCATTCTAATTTCTTCTCCTAATCAATAATAATTGAAACAACCAAACACAAACTTTTCTCCTTGTCCTTATCAATCATTCTAATTTCTTCTCCTAATCAATAATCAATCATACTATTTTCTCCCCTTCATAATGACAAAGTTGGGAACCAATGTCATTATGCAAACATTGATTAATTTGAATATTTAGAAGAAATAATCATGACTAAGATCTAGACATTATGCACATGGAGATTTATCAACAAACAAAACATCAATCTAATCACATAATCCAACCCAATTGTTCCTATGGATGACTAAAATGAAAAATTGAAGTTGTTGGGATAACCATTGTTTCATGGTGTTGGTGTTTGCTATGTTCAGGTGATGAGAAAGGAAACTGGATAAGAATGATCCGTTTGCATTCAAAAATTGAAAGGATTAATGAAATGACCAAAGAAAATGTATTGTCATTTATCGGATTTCCTATGTATAATTGAGAAATGCACAAAGCAAACCTCTAACATAGTTTGGTCTTTTGGCTTTCCAACCTCAAGATTGCTTCAAAGAATGTAAATCATGGTCAGTGTCACCTAAGCGTTCGATAACCATGTTCTACTATCCTTAAAGACTTTTAGGGAAAAGAAGAAAAATCCAAGGTCACAATAGACTTCTTGTTAACTCAATAATTACACAAATGCAATTATGAGACCTACATTCAAAGCTGGAAATGATGTTAGCAATGGTAGGATTTCCATTTGATCATCATGAAATATCAATTAAGATATCACTACAAATGTTCCGGCGATATCACAAAGATAAGCATGTATATCACAAAGATATGACGCAAATGTGTCCTAAAGAATGAATAACGATCAAATTAATGATCAATTATGAGAGCTCTAGACACAAAGTGATCAAATGAAGTCGGGGACTGGAGCAGAGTGTCACCCAATTTTGAAACATAAATAATTTTTCGTTTTAAAATCGGGTTGCATACATAGTATATGCAAACTATTTTTGAAATAAATAACACAAAGAAGCACGGGTTATACACTGAGTGTGCATAAGCCATGAAGTAATAAATATATCATTTAAGCACGGGTTACACACATAGTATATGTAAGCTTCTTTTAGCATACCAAGGATCAAGATTTAGCATACCAAGTTTAGAGATTAAGAATTCCTTCTATGGTAAAGTGAATCAAGGATCAAGATTTAGCATACCAAGTTTAGAGATTAAGAAATTAAACCTCTTGTCGTCCAGTGGTTTTGTGAACAAATCAGCGAGTTGGTAGTCAGTTCCCACGAAGTAGAGTTCGATGTCACCTTTCTTAACATGATCTTTGAGAAAATGATATCTCACATCAATGTGCTTTGAGCGTGAGTGGTTGACTGAGTTGACAGCAATTGCAATGGCACTTTGGGAATCACAATAGATAGGGACATGATCATATTTCAGACCATAATCGGTAAGTTGTGTTTTCATCCATAACACTTGAGCACAGCAACTAGTAGCAGCCACATATTCAGCTTCCGCTGTTGACAATGATACACAATTTTGCTTCTTGGATGACCAACTTACAATCTTATCCCCTAAGAATTGTAAAGTACCAGATGTGCTCTTCCGATCAAGCTTACAACCTGCATGATCTACATCTGAATAGGCAGTTAAATTGAATCCAGTATCCCTTGGATACCAGAGACCAAGATTGGGTGTACCCTTTAGATAACGAAAAATTCGTTTCACAGCTTGGTAATGTAAATCAATCGGAGAGGCTTGATACCTAGCACACATACATGTTGCAAACATTATATCTGGGCGAGATGTTGTAAGATACAACAACGAACCAATCATGCTTCTATACCTCTTTTGGTCAAATGGTTTCCCATTTTTATCAGCATTAATGTTTGTACGAGCAGCCATTGGGGTTGAAATTGAAGAACATGTAGTCATATCAAACTTTTTCAACATATCCTTTATGTACTTACCTTGTGATATAAAGATACTAGTTGGTAATTTTTTGATTTATAATCCCAAAAAGTAATTCATTTCCCCAATCATGCTCATTTCAAAATGATTGACCATTAGAGATGAAAAATTTTGGCAAAAAGTTTGACTGGTTGACCCAAAAATAATGTCATCAACATATATTTGGACAAGTAAAACATGTTTACCTTGCTTACGAATAAATAGGGTAGGGTCAATAGTACCTTTGGTAAAGCCTCCTTTGAGTAAGAAAGTAGATAAGGAATCATACCATGCTCGGGGTGCCTGCATTAAACCATATAGAGCTTTGTCCAACCTGTAGACATGGTTTGGCCTTTTAGGATCAACAAAACCTTCAGGTTGCTCCACGTAAACTTCTTCTTTGAGTTCTCCATTCAAGAATGCTGTCTTCACATCCATTTGAAACACAGTGAAATTTCTGAATGCGGCATAAGCTAAGAAAATACGAATGGCCTCCATTCTTGCAACAGGAGAGAATGTTTCGTCGAAATCCACACCAGGTTGTTGGCAGTAACCCTTTGCAACCAATCTAGCTTTGTTCCTTACTACAACTCCATTCTCATCCTTCTTGTTCTTGAAAATCCACATAGTGCGAATTGGTTCTTCTTTCCTTGGATTTGGAACCAATCTCCATACCTTCAGTCTCTCAAACTGAGCTAATTCATCTTGCATTGCTTTAACCCACTCTGGATCACAAAGAGCTTCAGAAACAGTTTTGGGTTCGATGTTACTCAGAGAAAGTGCAACAAGACACTCATTGATTGTAGTACGGGTAGAAACACCAGCTTATGGATCTCCGATGATCTGTTCTGTAGGATGATCTTTGCGCATACGTGACCACTTGTTGTCATGAGGAAGAGAATCTTGTTGTGAATGTCAACATTATCATCATTAAATCTAGAGTTCTGTTGAGAAATGGAATCATAGCTTGGAAGAACTCTTTCCTCAAAGTTTGGATGATCAAAATCCAGTGGTACATACACATTTGGAGTATTTGATGGATTTGTTGTTTGGGTGATTTGAGAAGGTTGTTCTTGAACATTCATTTGAGAATAAATATCACTTGAAGGTGATTCTTCTTGCTCTGCAGAATTTGAAGATGATTCACGATAGTTGTCAGGAACTGATTCATTTGTTTGAATATGGTCATTGTTCGGAATTAGTTCATTGATGACTTGAGGTTCCTTTTCTTGAATCGGTTTTGAGTTGTAGAATTCTTCGATCTAGCTCTTCACTTGTTGGAGTTGGATATTTCTTGAACTTTGAAGCTAAGGTAGACGTCCTTGAGGAAGCACTTGAAGTACTTGGATCACTAATTGTTGGTAGCAAACTTTCTTGGTCAAATATCATGCCAGACATCTCGTCAAACCAAACATTCATGGTTTCTTGAATCGTGTTTATTTGACGATTAAAGATGCGATATGCAATCGATGTCTTTGAGTAACCAACAAAGTAACCTTCGTCACCTTTCCTTTCAAACTTTCCAACATTTTTCCGATCATTCAAGGTATAACAGACACACCCAAAAATATGGAAGTAATTGATGTTGGGTTTGCGTTTGTTAATAACCTCATAAGGAGTCTTCTCATGACGCTGATTGATGATGGACCGATTTTGAGTGTGACAGGCAGTATCAACAGCTTCAGCTCACATGTTTGATGGTAACTTGGAATAAGCAAGCATTGTTCTTGCTGCTTCCACCAGCGTATGGTTTCTCCTTTCAACGACACCATTTTGTTGCGGGGTACGAACAGCAGAGAATTGGTGAGTAATGCCTTTTGATTTGCAAAATTCATTGAAGATGGCATTTTTGAACTCAGTACCGTTATCTGAACGGATATAACGGACTGGAAGTTGAAGATTCACTTGAGTGGAAGTGATGAAATTGATCAATATTTGAGTTGTTTCATCTTTTGAAGCAAGAAACTTGACCCTAGTGTATCTTGAGTAATCATCAACGATAACCAGAATATATCTCTTCCCGGTCTATGCTTTGTACTTTCATAGGCCCACAAAGATCCATGTGAAGCAAATGAAGAGGTGCCAAAGTGTGTGGAATTTTCTTTGGTTTATGAGAAGTTCTCTTGATCTTCCCAACTGCACAAGAAGGACAGACATGCTCACTCTCATACTTGTAGTCAGGCAAGCCTACAACAAGCTTCTTGTTGACTAGAGCATTGATGGTTTGATAATTCAAGTGAGACAGCCTTCTATGCCACAACCAAGAATTCTTCGAAGTAGCTTTTGAAACAAGACAGATATTATCAGTTGGTTGGTTATCATCACGATTAACTGTGAAAAGATTATCTTCACGATCTCCGCATAGGATATCAATTCCATCTAGAGTTTGGACTTTGCACAGAGATTGTTGAAAAAGAACTTGAAGGTTGTTGTCACAGAATTGTCCAACACTGAACAAGTTATGACTCAAGCCTTCAACATAATGAACTTTCTTAATGATAATTCCGTTTCTCTCGATATCTCCATAACCTAGAATTGGAGCGAAATTGTTGTTTCCGAAACGAACAGTTCCCATGAATCTTTCCACAAAATTCTTGAGCAATGATTTATTGCCAGTCATGTGTTTTGAACACCCGGAATCGAGTATCCATACATAGATGGTTATTTCCTGCAATCAAATATCTAACCAACTTTAGGTACCCACTTAAAGACGGGTACTTTGTGGTTAGTTAACACAGGCAGGGGGTATAACTTAGGATATGCATACAAACATGCTTTCGAATCAACATACTTGTTAACAAGCACATTATCAACAAGCACATTTGGATTACGCAAACAAATATTAACACACGAATCAAAAGTAACATGTCTACCACCATTCAAACGAAACAAATAAAATCGAGAATTAACATTGTTTACACCATCACAAGGCATTGCCTTGGCATCATTAGCATTTGTTTTCAAAGATGACTTAAAAGATAAATTGTTTGAAACATTAGAAACAATCTTCTTCTTACTACCCGCTTTTCTCCTTTGCCTTTTCTTCTTTTTCTCAACTTTAGTGATCTTAGGTACTAATGACTTAGCTACCCATTTAGACTCACTAATCAAGCTCTTTTCACCTATTGGATTGGCACTAAGAAGATTAGAACGAGAGTTTAGAAGCACTTTTATCTTTTTAGACTCTTTTGAAGGTGCAGAAACTTCTTGTTTCTTAGGTTTATCCTGAGAAAACCAGCCATATCTATCCCTTTATCTAGTTGCACCATTTGTAGTATCCATAGTTAGCAAAACAGAGCTAGACCTAGACACTTTAGAAATTGAACTAGAATGAGAGCTAGACGAAGAAACATTTGAGTTGATTTCCAGAAGTTTCACTTTGATGTATTTGATTTTGGGATTGGTCTCAACTTGTTTGGTTTTAACATGCTTTTCCGGGGTAGGACACTTTGTTTTTAACTTATTGACTTTTGGTTTGGTGACAGTCTTTGGTTCAGTCTTGATGAGTTTGGAAATAACCCGTTTCTTTGAATAATATGAAGTTGGAGCTTTGAAAAACGATTTTAGAGATTCCTCTTTTGATTCAACTTTGATTTTGGTAGATTCAATCTTTTTCTCAGTTTCAGAATCAAAATCATATTCTCCCTCCATGAATTTATCAAAATCATTTTTGGCGAATGATGAAACCGGAGAAAATTTTGAAAAATTAGGAGTTTTGTTTTCCAACTTCACACTATTGGTAGTCTCAGGAATAAAATCAACTTGAACTGACACATCTTTGGTTTCACAAGAAAATTGAGTAGAAGTATCAACACCTATACTAGCACAAAGCTTAGGGTGAACAACTAACTCTTCAGGAAACTCACAAGTGAAAAACCTAAAATAGTACCATATCAAAACTAAACTATGCGCAAGTTCGTCATAAGACAAATCAGATTGCACATAATCATCAGCTATTACAGTAGCAGTATTTTGACATGAACACTCAAAAGAATCAGTCAAGGTTTGGGTGGAGGAAACAGTAGATGAAACACAAGTAGTCTGAGTGGAATGGTCTACTAAAAGACTGAAATCAGTTTGGGTAGAAACATTCACACAAACTTTCTTGATATCAACAACAACTGATTCATTCTTTGAATTTGGACTTTGAGACTGTAGATTATTAATAAGTTTTTGTTGAGATTCCACCTTTTGTTGTAAACCTTCTATTTGTTTTTCCAAAAATGTGGATGGAACATACAATTTAGTTGGTTTAGGTGGGGAAACGACAGATTCTTGGTTTTGAAAATTAGACGCAATCTCTTCTAATTCAAAAATTGATGACTTTTTCATTTCGTAAGAAGTATTGATGGCATCATAATCAACCAAAAATTTATTGTTTTGAATTTTCTCAACTTCATCAGTCTCAAATTCGTCATTCAATGGACGAACGAATTATTGAACCATACCAAGTCTTAAAAACTTTTCATCATACAAGGGTTCGATCTTGTCTTTGACTTTTTGCAATGGAGTGATATTCTCAAATCCCAACCCAAAAAGAAGTTCTGATTTATCAATCTTTGACTTATTGAAATAGGCAGTGAAATCCAAAAGAGGGTTTTGTTCAACTTTGTACAACTTTTCTTGATAGAAAAGTATATTCTTTTTATGTTCCTCAATTTGTCTTTCAAGATTTTCAATCTCAATGCCTTTTAAAAAACAGTTATGATTTAAATCAGAAACTTTTCTTTCAAGTTCAATTGTTTTTGGTGTAGCTTCTTGAAGCTTCTTATTCAGAATATCAACATCCATTTGTCTTGCATTTGCACGAAGCCATTCATTGGTCTTTTGAACTTCAAGATCTTGATTGGCTTCTTCAAGATCAAGAACGGTCTTTTCTAAATTATGACACTTTTCCAATAACTTAGAGTCAGGAGACGCATTCATTTCACATTCTTTAACCAACATTTGTTCTTTATAGTTTTGAAATTCTTGTTTCATAGCATCATACTCAAAAAGTAGTTTAGAATTTTCTTCAAGAAGTTTTGTGTACTCCCTTTTTGAAATTGAAATGCTATTTCTCAATTTCTTGTTTTTGTTAGCTAAAGAAGTGTAATGATTCGTCAAGTTTGATAAGGCAATTCTACAAGACTCTTTATCCTGAATTGATGAAAAAGTAGAGTCAAGATTTACCTCATCATCGGGATATTCCTCGTCAGTGTTGTCAGCCTCCAACACTTTTTCTTTGCTCAACCTTGCCATGAAACATACATTGGCAGACAGATCTTCATCTTCATCATCAGTAAGCAAAAGCCACTTGTCATCTTCAGCAATCAAGGCTTGACCGGCTTCAACTTGCTTTCCCAGAAGCATTTTCTGCTTGTAGTATTCATAATTCTTCTTGCGAGGCAGCTTGCAATCCACAGCAAAATGACCAGGAATTCCACAGTTGTAACACTTTTTATCAGATGTTTTTCCTTTCTCCACGATTTGTTTCTCAGATTCGGCTTTCTTATCTCCTTTCTTGGAACCAGTTGTTTCACCTTGTTCAAAACTCTTGTGATGATATTGTTTCTTCTTTGGAAATGCACTTGTTGATGAAGTTCGAAGATTGTTGTTAGTTGGCCTCGCTTTGAAATACTTTTTCTTGAAATGCTTGGTCACAGCGGCAAGAGCTTGGTAGAATTCATCAGGAATACCATCTCTTGGAGCCAAGTAATCTTCTCCCTCCTCATCAGACGAATAAACAACAGTCATTTGTCTTTTAAGAGCCTCAGAAACCTTTCTTTCAACTACCAATGCCAAAGGATCAGTAGATACAACTTCTGGCACTTTGTTGAATGAATATCTGCTTAGAACTTGTTGCTCATTCAACTTGAAAGATTCATAAAGAGTATGAATGGTGAATTTGGTCAGATCTTGATGTTGCTTGATTTGAGTTCCATAATCTTCCCATTCGGGACCAAGTGCTTTGATAAATTTAATGTTTAGCTCAATCTCATCTTTCTTGACCTTATTCTTTCTCAGTTCATTGATCACATTGCAGAATCTGTAGTACACGGACTCAAGAGATTCATTTGGTGATTTCTGAAAATTGTCAAACTCAGTTAAGACATTTGTCAGTCGAATTGTTGAGGTGACATCAGAACCTTCCATTTGTCTGGCAACTTCATCCCAAATCTCCTTTGTTGTGTCGTAAGAATCAACTGAGCCATAGATCTCATCAGGAAGTGCTTGATACAAGCATGACCTAGCTCTGTTGTCAGCAGCAGTACGATCTCTTTGTTCGGCATTCAAAAGATCAGGAGTCAAAATAGCACCAGTAGTAGGATGACGATGCTTAGCAAGTCCATTCATGATTGAATCCTTAAGCATGTGACCATTTGTCTGACGTTCCACATATTCCATGAACCTTTTCTTCCAAAGTCCATAATTACCACGATAAAGAACTAGAGGTCTTGTATCAGTACCCAGAGACAACGCTTCACGAGTAGTCATTTGAAATTGATTTGAATTGAGAATTGAATTGATTTTGAAGAAAGTATGAAACTATGAAACGATCTAATTTGGATTGAAATGAAACGATCTGAATTGAAATGAAAATGAAACGATCTGAATTAAAATCGTTTTAAAAAAGTGAAATGAAACAATGTAGAAGAAGTGAGAATGAAACGATCTAAATGTGCAGGAATGAAATGATCTCAATTTGCAGGAATGAAACGATCTAAATTGAATTAAGAATGAAACGATTTAAACTTAAACGATCTTGAGAAGAAGAAAACTGAAACGATCTTAATGAGATCGTTCTGGTTCAAAGAAAACTGAAACGATCTAAAAGAGATCGTTTTGGTTTCTTTTCAGGAATTTTCAACAACTTGATTAATTTCAAGAAATTGAATTGACCAGAACCAATCCAAAGGATCAGTTAGCCACAATCAATTCTTCACACTACAACCACACTTGTCAAAACGATCAAATTTGAATCGTTTTACAAGCCACAACACTGAAAGAATACTGAAATGTAAGTATCAAGGAAAGAAAACTGAAACGATCTAAATGTGATCGTTTTAGCTTTACACAGTCGTCTTCAACCTCTGAACATGAACAACTCCATTGATGATTTTTAAAACTTCAATATCTTTTGATTTTCTGAGAATTGGAATATGAAACCACTTGCAAACAGTTTGTTTTCACCTCAGCAACGATCTGATTAACACACTTTAGCTTATAACACAATAGAATCAAATCCCAAATTTTAGCGCCAAAAACTCAAAATCTGAACTTTTGATCCAGATCGAATTAGAACACGAAACTAGAGAGGATTATGTTATTAACTATGAGGAATCGAACGGTGAACAAACATTTGTGATTTTATGTGATTTGAGAGGTTAATTTTTGGATTTTCAGTGAGAAGAAAAAAAAAACGAACAGAAACAGAAAAAAATAAAATAATTAAAGGTGATTGTTTGATGATTTTTGATTGAATTCAGTGATGGATCGAAATCAAAAATGATGTTTTTCTCTGATACCACATGTAACAACACGATTTTATCAATTGAATTCACATCAACAATGGCATTTGGTTAGTGTGTGTGTTCTTGGTGTTTGTGTGTGTTTTGAGAGATAATTTGGATCAAGAGTGTGTTAAATGTTATGTGTTTTCTTCCAAGTGTTGTTGATTTCTAAGGGATTGAGGGCTATTTATAGTCTAAATAAACTAACAATGCTAATTATCACAATTAGCCCGTCAACCTTAGAAATCATCAACTCATGACTTAACAACAAGTAAGTCCATAACTTAAATTACAATGTATCACTACTTTTGGATTTCTAACAGTAATTCTAACAATATAACTCAATAGACCAATAAAAATCAACACCATTGTGGTGTATTACATTCAAAACGACTTAAACAACCGTAACATACCATTGTTGACTTTGACGAATGTGCCAACTCCAAATATGAACACTAATAGAACCTTCGTTGGTTTAAAACAAATGTACCAACAAAATTTGACTTGAGATAAATGTAGAAATACCAATTGACAGTCTAAGTTCATTTTTATCATTTTTTCAATTTTTTTTTTCTGTTTTATGCCTTTTTTTTGTGAACTATTTATACCCTGTCTAATTGGTATTTCATTTGAACTTTACAATGGATTAACAAATCATACTTCCACTAGTTTGATTAATCTAGACTTGACCAAAATTCATGACAACTCAACCTATTCTCAAAACCGAGAATATATCAAACCCAACTTGACAAACCCAAACCATCCAACTAACATAGGCAACCAATCACCCACCATGGATTTCGACTATCGGGATGGCTAGGATAGATGAAATATATGGGGTGGATTTAAAAACAAAGAAAGAGGCTAGGCTCAACAGGTTTTCTAATTGTATCTTACACTAAAAATGAGTGTAACAAGGGTTTCACAAAGGTGGTTCACTAACCAGTGTAGTTAGCTACTAAAAACATGCACATAACAATGAATATGAACACATAAATAACAAAACAAAACAACGGGTGATAAATCAAAGAAAAAGGGTTAATCCTAATTTGCCTCTTCGTCTTCTAGTCATACCTATATCACCGAAGTGATCTTACTACGGTCTCAAAATGATCAACTAGGACAAGTTCTAGAATCAATGCGATCACCGGCACACTTATATCAAAGAAGGACGGAAATGGAAAAACTAACCTCAAACTTGCACATCATAGTTCAAAGTTCTAAGTAGAACCCTTACTCTTGAATAAATTCAAAAGCCTATGAGAGGGACAAATTTACAAAGCCAAGCAATCCAAATCCGTACACCTAGCATATCTATAAATGATCAAGAATCTCACATAATTGGTCTTTTGGGATATAAGTGTGCTAATCATGTTATCAATCCAGAAGGGATCGCCCTATCAATCATTTGAGATTACATTTCCCGATTAAAATTTTGTACCAAAAGGAATTAGCTCAATTACTTACTAAATACTATTTAAGCTATGTTGCAAAAAGTAATCAAACTATGAGGACAAACATCGTAAAATTTCAAAATTACCCGGTTTTCTATTTACTTCCCTCCCACAATCAAGTTGTATAGAGAACTAAATATAACATATAGAAGAATAGGGAAAATAAATAAAAAGTATAACAAAAATAAAACTTCCCGGGTTTATGTGATGCGTTTTGATGCATGGTTGACATGAAAATCTTCAAAATGCATAGCAACCATCATTGTGTTTCTTCTATGCACCATCCTTCTTCTCTTCTTGAACCTACTAACAAACAAGTAAACTAACAACAAAACAATAAATTTGACTCCCCTCCCCAACTTTGAGCCGAGCATTGCCCTCAATGCTCAAAACTAGAGATAAGTCCATTAGTCCAATTATATACTTCCTTCTCTCTCTCGCGGGGTTGACACAAATAAAACAAGGTAATACAAACCCCTCCCCAACTTTGACCCTGTCAAAGTTGATCACAAATGATGAACAATTGTATTATTTAATGACATAACTAAAAAACAATTAAAATAAAAAGACTTAAAAATTAACTAAATTAATGGGTTGCCTCCCATTCAGCGCTTAGTTTAACGTCATCAGCCTGACTCACACCCAAGAGATAGATCATGAAAAGGTTGCTAACGACCCTACACCTAAATGGTCGGGCGGTCTACACCAATAAGGTGAAAAATAGGTGAATTTAATTTTAATCATTACCCAATCAGTAAATTTCCTCTTTTCAAAATTTCCTTTCATGAAACAAAAATCATTTATCTTCTCTTTAAAACTCATGGAGAAAATCTATCCTTTCATCTGAACAAATAAAATTTTAAAAACTCGGTTGTGACGCGGAATCTTCAAATGATTAATTTTAAAGCTTATGTTCATGAGTTTGAAAGGATTGGGAGCAAAGGGATCTAGTGCTAGTTTTAGTAATAAGAAATATGGCATAAAAGTATTACTAGCCCGTGGATTGACTAATTCATCAAATTGGAAATTAACTAAAGTACAAGGAATTAGAGAGCTCCCTTGATAACAAGACTTGGTTAGAGAATGTTCTTGCCATGTATCTGCATATTCAGCCTTTGTAAAAGTTACAATCTCCTTGTCTGGCTCTTTCTTCTTTTCCATCAACATTAAGTTTTTGAAAGATTTGTCAAGTTCTAGCATACCTGAAAACAACATAAACAACGGCACATTAATTTTAGAAAAATTGAACATGTTCGGATACTTACCAATCTTTCCTTGAGTCTTTTCTTGCTCCGTTTGTTTTGAGACAGTGATTAGAGCTTGATCGTCCTTCAATTCAGAATCTTTAACTGACTCTAATGGAGAAATCTCTTTCTCATCTTCTTGAAATTCTATCCAGTGCGGTGCATCAGTAGGATCATGTGTGGCACATTTGTTTGGTAGATCATATTCCAAGCTTTCTTCCTCGATCTCAATTTTCCTATGTTCGACCTGCTGTATCTGCACATATTTTTCAGTATCAAATGGGAAATCATAAACTAAGTCAGAAGACTCACCCGAATCAATGAATCCGTCGTTCACTGTTACGTTCCTCGTCGATTCATACTTATCTCTATAGCTTGGAAACGCCTCATCTTCCCTCCTTAATCGCTCGGTATGTTCCTTATTTGACTCTCTCAACTCTTCCAGAATCCTATTTAACTTTGACTCAAAGCTAGATGACTGATTATAATCTTGATTCTGATTTTGGCATTGGAAAGATCCTTGACTTTGGCTCTCATACTCATACTGATTTTGATATTGATTTTGATATGATCCTTGGTATTGGTTCTCAAATTGGTTCTCATACTGATACTGGCATTGGTATGGATCTTGTTGGTACCCATAATCTTGATATTCCATGTAATAGTTGCCCTGACTTTGATAATTCTGTTGAGGCCACTGTTGGTAAGATCTTTGTGGGTGGTTAAATTGTTGGTATGCTTGATTTGGATTCATTGTATTATCACCACGCCATCCAAAGTTTGGTTGATCCATCCATCCTGAATTACATGTATTTGCATATTGATTATATCTCTTACCTTGCACTTTATTCCTCTGCAAAATATTAGCACTCCACTCCCGAATTTTTGGAGTAAAAGATCAACTTTCTTATTCATTAAATCTAAATCAACTCGTATACTATTATCAAAATTTCCTAAATTAGAGACAGCATTTGAAGAGTAGTAATCCATCGCACTAAAACTAACTAAAAAAAAAAGAACAACAAACACAAAAACAAATGCGTAAAATAGAACAAAAAATAATAAATGTAGAAAATAAACTATAATAAAAAGAGAAAATCTTTTTGTATTTTTTATCTAAAGTTTTATAAATTTTTTTTTTCAAATTTTAAAAGTAAATAATAATAACTAACTAAAAAAAGATTAATAAAGAAAAATAAAACTTGAACTACAAGCGCACTCGCTCCCCGGCAGCGGCGCCAAAATTTGATCGACGTCGAAGTATCAATCAAAAATAAACCTAAATACCTTATACTAGATAGGGTAAGTGAGTATCGTTCCCACGAAGAGCGTCTGTGGTTATAGTCAAGTTTTTAACAATTTTAATGGATTTTAATGACAATACTAAAAGTAATTTTAATTAACTAAAGCAAAGATAAAATTAATTAACTAGACTTAACTAATAAAAGAGAACTTGTAAACAATAATAAAAAGTGCGCCCCTCCCGAATACAATTCGTTCGTAGGCTTTAAGCTCCTTCACAAGAACTAGCGACTTCGTGCTGACGTCATCACGAAGTGATGATGACGTCATCACAACCTTGATAAAGCCTTCTCTTCATCACGACCAGCCTCTAGAATTGTATTGCGACGGACAATAAAAGCCTCTCAGAAATTGCTTCTACACCCTCGTTCCTCAAAGTGTTTCTTGCCAAACCTCCATTCTGATTTTTATAAATGTTCCCAAAGTGCAATTGAAGCCCTGCTTTAACAATCTCACTCGACTCCCCGTTAATATGGGGCGCCACGTCATAGAAATTCTGCAAGATATGAGAAAAGTTAGAGACTACTATATATGTTTACAAATACAAAAGAACTAAAAACAATTAACTTGAAGCTCACCGAAAATGGTGCAAGTATGCTCCTTTGGCACATCTTTCCAGGAGGGGTAGTAGTAAGGAATCTTAGAGATAATCGTCTGAGCCAGGGAATTGAAATTGTCGCTGTTGTCACCGACAGCGACGTAAGTCCCTCTATCGCCTTCCTCGAAATCTATCTTCAAGTTCTTCGAGTTTTTTTCCAAGCAACCTTCAAACTCAGATTCTTAGTTCTCTGTCGTTTCCTAGCTTCCCCCCTACAAAATCAAGTGCACAGATCAAAAAATACAAAAAATTAAATAAACCAAACATATAAAATTATTCTAAACCCTAAACCTTAAACCTTTAAAGTTTAGGGTTCTAAACTTAACTCCTAAACCCTAAGCCCTAGGGTTTAGGGTGGTTTAGGGTTTAGGGTTTAAGGTAATCAAAATAGAAAATAATTCAAAAGTTCGTCATATCACTAGCTGCACAGCCGAATGTTGGCTGCAACGGATCACCACCTCCAGAAGGATCACCTCCACAATCGCCCCCATGAGAGCTAGGTAACACCGCCCCCGTTGACATCTGTAAACAAAAGTACAAGTATACAAACATAATAGATTAACACACGTTATTGTTTATGTACAAATAATACTAAAAATTTAAGTTTACATTTGATACGTAATTGAAAGACAGACAAAACTAAGAAAGAAATAAAATAAGTCAATAACATATTATGCATTAGAATAAACTGTTTTAACAAATTACAATGCAAAATCAATCAGATTCATCACAAATTTCAACATGTGAATCGCGTTCATTGTCTGTGTCGTCATCTGTGTCGTCATATGTGTCGTTGTCTGTGTCGTATGACTCGGCATCTACATCTTCGTCTTCTATGGAAAAATTAGGTTCAACTTCCATTGGTTCTACTCGTCTACTCAACCCAGTAGGAGTCAACTCATCCAAGTTAGCAGACAACAAAATATGAGAGGAATTGCTACCATGTAAAAGATCCACTTCACTATCTCCCACATTGATATCCCGATCCCATATTTTTCGATGATTAACTTCTTGGACGACTTTCCAATATTTGCTTGAATCACCTCTTCTTTTAACAGGGTCATCAAGGTAAAAGACTTGATTCACCTGTGTTGCAAGAAGGAATGGGTCTTCTTTAAACCATACATATCGAGAACAAATACTTGTTATGTTATCCTTGGTAACTAAACCTTGTTTGTCAGTCTTGTACCATTTACATCGAAACAAAGCAACCTTACAGCCTCCTATATAACATAGCTCTAGAATTTCTTCCAACACGCCATAATACGGTCTTCCTTCACCATCGGTTGTTGAAATTCCGGTGTTCTGAGTTGTTCGGCATAGATCTCGACTATTAACCACAAACCTCACACCGTTAACTATGCAAGCGGTGTAAGAGTATACATGGCATGGTCCATTCGCCAAAGCAAGTAACTCGGCACTACAACGAGAATCACCATCTACATGCATACGTTTGATCTATGAAAATGATAAGTTTGTGCAAAATTATATTTAATAATATATTGTTATTTTAGAAGAAAAAAATTGCATGTGTTTATGTATTTACCTTTTGCTTAAACCAGAAGGGAAAACTTGTTAGTAAATTAGTCCCAGCCGGCATTTCATTGGTAAATTCACTACATATGTACAAGGAATTAGTATAATTATCGAAATTATAAGGTACGAAAGGACATCGACATAAAAAATACACTTACTTCTTGTATTCGTCGATCTCGGAACTGTTGTTAAGTACAAACCAATCTATCTTTGCCTGAAGAGTTCGATCCAACTCTTTATCTAAACCATACTGAATTGAAGACATAAAACTCACGTCTGGGGGTTGGAGCATCCTCATTTCTCTCAGGCCGATTAAATCTTGTTTGTACACTGTTTAGATATCTTGTACACCAAGTGTTGGCTTTGTCTGCAACATACCCCTCCGCAATAGAACCTTCAAGTCTAGCTTTGTTCCTGACATAATTCTTCAACTTTTTCATGTACCTTTCAAATAGATACATCCACCTCATGTAAACAGGCCCACCTTGAATGGCCTCTTCGGGCAAATGCATAACCAAATGAATCATTATGTCAAAAAACGAAGGAGGGTCTAAATACGCTCGAACACTGAGTGGAAGCAACCGTTGCATCATTATATGATGGTCATGAGACTTGAGCCCTCTAACTTGCTATCATTATCGGTTACTTTGTTTCTGATATTTGAGCCAAAACCATCATGTAACCTTACTCCCTTGATGAATTGACAAAAAAGAGTTATGTCCTGAACTGAGAAAGAGTATTTGGGATGAGGCTTAACAACCCTACCAT
Organism: Erigeron canadensis; assembly: GCF_010389155.1. Lineage (NCBI taxonomy): Eukaryota > Viridiplantae > Streptophyta > Magnoliopsida > Asterales > Asteraceae > Erigeron > Erigeron canadensis. Next base: position 13,540,007 of record NC_057766.1, on the reverse strand, counting down.
CCTTGGTTTTTCTGAGCCACAACTCTTCTCGAATGCCCCATTCTTTCAACACCATCCTTGCCTTATTGGTGTCTTTTGATTTTTCCTTGTGCATTAACAAATTGTTTAACAAACTCTCACAAACATTTTTCTCTATGTGCATGACATCCAAATTATGTTTCAGCTCAAGAAAAGGCCAATATCCAAGCTCCAAGAAAATAGAACGCTTACTCCAATTCAATTCAATTTTTGGATCACGTTTTCTCTTCTTACCCCCGAAAAGTGGATGTTTTTCCGGAGGATGATGCGGCAACCTATTAACTTGTGCTAAGATAGCTTTCCTTGTTTTCTTTTTGGGAGGACGTCGGGTCTCAATCTTGCCATCAAATGAGAGGCTTTGCCTCCATGGATGGTCCACCTTTAGATACATTCTATCACGTACATAAGCGGTTTTCCCATGGACACGACACGATGGAGTATCCTCGGCACATGTAGTGCATGCTAAGTAACCTTGGCCGCTCCAACCAGACAAACTACTTGTTAGACCTAAAAATGGTGTTAAAATGTAATATTTTAGAGATGGAAGGGGCATTAGTGAAATCTTAGATTTATGGTATAAATACCCCCTTCCACACCTAATTTGTAAGACTTTTACCATTTCTTAATTAAAAACACACACATTCTACACATTTTCTCTCTAATCTTCATCCCTAACCTCCATACACACACAAACACCTTTTCACACACAAACTCCATAAATTGCACAAATCTAGCTTAAATTTGTTTATAACATTTGGTATCAGAGCAAAATAACTATACGTTAACGATCCAGAGCTCAATTTGTTGCAATTTCTATTAATTTTTCATCAATATTCGAATTTTTATCCAAAACCGTTTTCTTCACTGTTCATCATTTGATCATCTCACAAATCACATGAAATCACAATTATTTGTTCACCAATAGATTCCTGATAGTTAAAAACATAATCCTCTCAAATTTCACGTTCTAATTCAATCCGAATTGCAAGTTTGAATTTTGAGATTTTTTGCTCAAAATTTGGGTTTTGAATCTGTTATGTTTTGAGGTGAATTGTGTTAATCGGATTGTTGCTAAGGTGAAAACAAACAGTTTGCAAGTGGTTTCATGTTCTAATTTCCAGAAAATCAAAAGTTATTGAAGTTATAAGGTTCATCAATGGAAAAATGTTGAAACTAAACTGTTGGAGAAGATGAAGTGAAATTAAAACGATCTAATTTAGATCGTTTCAGTTTTACATACTTCATATTTACTTCAGTGATTGTAGCTTGTAAAACGATTCAATTTAGATCGTTTTGACAAGTGTGGTTGTGTTGTGAAGAATTGATTGTGGCTAACTGATCCTTTGGATTGGTTTTGGTCAATTCAATTTCTTAAAAATTCTGATAAGAAACCAAAACGATCTCTTTTAGATCGTTTCAGTTTTGGTGAAACCAAAACGATCTCTTTTAGATCGTTTCAGCTCATTGGTCATCTAAATGATTTTGTGAATTTAACAACAAAACATTCAAAGCTTGTTAAGAGTTATAAGTTGAAGACAAATGAGATGCAATCTCAAATTTCTACGTTGACAAATGAGTTGCAAAGTTCACTTCAAAGGCTTGATGAACACATTGTGGAAAGTCAAATAAAAGAAGTTGTCTTGATACAAACCATTTCAAATCTTCAACATGAGTTGCAAGATAAGACAACTATTTTATTAAGCAAGGAGACAGAAGTCTTCAAAGACTTTAACAAAGTTGAGATGGATGATACTGAAAGTGATAATGAATCAGTGTATCATGATACAAGTCCAGTATTTCCAACTGAACTTGATGATCCAAAGAAAGTTTGCACTGAGTCAATCCCAAAGAGGTCAAAGATCAAAGTTTCATCACATGCTGAACGTAAAGCTTCTCAATTTACCAGCTATGCCTTATTCAAGGATAGAAAGTATTCTTCGAAGCATACTATTGATGGAACACATACTCTCATTCCATTCTTGTCATTTAAAGACAATACCAAATTCATCTCCGAAGCAAAAGCTCAGTTGCCAAAGACTTTGCCAAAGTCAGTTTATAAGCCCAAGTCAACTGAGTCAAGGACATTCAAATATTCTTTTTGGGAGTTATATGATTTTGCACCAAAACCTTTTGCAATGCAAAAAGTGAATGTCTTTGCATCTCCACTGCGTCCACGAAAACTCAACTTTTCAACGACTTCGAGTTTTCATCCTCCGTGGACTTACATATGGACTGTCAAGACACAAACCGGTGGGCCTACACAAAAATGGGTCCCAAAGGTTGTTTGTAAGTGATCCGGTAAAGATGGCTTATACACATGTCAGTGTATAACCCGGGCTAAAGATGTTGTTTATTAGACTACTACTTCATAATGGTTGATTCCCCAGTTTCGACTTCAAAGAAACATGATGAACATGTAGCCACACATTCATCATTAGGGGAAGAAAGAGAACAATGAAGTCGAACAAGTGTGTGTGCTTTCTTGAATTTTGATGGGGAGAAAGAAGAATTCATCAGTTGAGGGGAAGAAAGATAAATTGTTGACTAAAGTGATTCCCAAATTATTCTTTGAAGATAGTTATCGCTAACGTTGTGGGTACGCCGCAGGTACACCCTATACATAAGCGTTGGTGGTACGCAAATATGATTATTTGATCGAGGGGAAGTTTGTGATGAAGAAGAATGTTTGTCTAAATGCTTCAAGAGAGAGATTCATTAATCAAGGGGAAGTGTGACAAAGTTAAGATTGTCAAGAAGATGCTTTCATGTTCAAATCTAAAAGAGCCAAGATCAAGCTTCCGGAAAGTGTTTTAAAAGCTCAAGAGCCAAATCCATTTTCCGCAGTGCATTTACTCTGAAAAGATTAGTTTGATGGAAGATCTTGAAGACAATGAGAAAGCTTCGAAGACCTTCATCAACAAATTCGTATTTAAAGACGTTGAATTACATTTCAACACCAAGGGGAAGAATGGTAGACCTAAAAATGGTGTTAAAATGTAATATTTTAGAGATGAAAGGGGCATTAGTGAAATCTTAGATTTATGGTATAAATACCCCCTTCCACACCTAATTTGTAAGACTTTTACCATTTCTTAATTAAAAACACACACATTCCACACATTTTCTCTCTAATCTTCATCCCTAACCTCCATACACACACAAACACCTTTTCACGCACAAACTCCATAAATTTCACAAATCTAGCTTAAATTTGTTTATAACACTACTACGAGCAGGGAAATCATTGATGGTCCATAAAAGCATAGCACACATTGTGAAGGTAGTGTTTGTAGTGGCATCTCGTGTTTTGACTCTGCAAGACCGTAGACTTTTCAATTCTTCAACCAATGGCCTCAAAAAAATATCCATGTCCCTCCCAGGTGATTTAGGGCCAGGAATTAACAACGTTAGCATAAATGTAGACTCTTTCATACATAGCCAGGGAGGCATATTGTATGTCGTCAATATGACCGGCCACATGCTATAAGATACACTCATGTTGCCAAACGGATTGAAACCATCAGCAGCCAACCCTAATCTGACATTTCTAGGTTCACTGGCAAAATCTGGATACCTTTTGTCAAAGTCTTTCCATGTTGTACCATCCACCGGGTGATGCATCTTACCAACTTCCGTACACTGTCCAGTCGCATGCCAAGCCATATCTTTTGCAGTGTGTCTTGAGTTATACAAACGTTTCAACCGAGGAGTCAACGGAAAGTAACGCATCACCTTATGTGCTACTTTCATCCCCGTAGTGTTTTATCTATCCATATACTCTCAGAACATTTCCAACAAACTTCGTCTTTTAGGTGATCACCCCAAAATATACAACAGTCGTTCTTGCAAACGTCGATGTTTTGGTATCCTAACCCAACTCTGTCCAATATCTTCTTAGCATCATAGTGTGACACAAGGATTGTATTTTGTTTACTCATGTGGTCCTTACACCTCTCGATGAATGCAGAAAGACCAGACCAAAATTCATCGGACCTAGTGACATTATTTTAATTCAGATATATGTTGATGACATAATTTTTGGGTCGACTAACCCTAAGTACTGCAAGAATTTTTCTGCACTAATGATCAGCAAGTTTGAAATGAGTATGATGGGTGAATTAAATTTTTTCCTTCGTCTCCAAGTTAAACAGTTGTCAAATGGTACATTTATTTGTCAAAATAAGTATATCCTTGACATGTTGAAAAAGTTTGATATGATAAATTGTCAACCAATTGGAACACCCATGGAAACTCGAACAAAAATTCATGCTAATTTAAATGGTAAATCTTTTGATCAAAATAAATATCGCAGTATGATAGGATCACTCATGTATTTGACTGCCAGTCGCCCGGATATTATGTTTTCCACATGTATGTGTGCAAGGTACCAGGCCAATCCCAAAGAAAGTCATTTTCAGGCCGTCAAACGGATTTTCCGTTACCTTAAAGGCACATTGAACCTTGGTTTGTGGTATCCAAAGGATACCGGCTTTCAATTAGTTGCATACTCGGATGCTGACCATGCAGGTTGTAAGTTGGATAGAAAGAGCATTTCAGGAAGTGTACAGTTTCTAGGGGATAGGTTGGTAAGTTGGTCTTCAAAGAAGCAAAATTGTGTATCTACATCTACTGCAGAAGCTGAAAATGTTGTTGCAACTAGCTATTGTTCACAAGTTCTATGGATGAAGACACAATTAACTGATTATGGATTTCAGTTTGAGAGAATTCCCATCTACCATGACTCCAAGAGTGCCATTGCTATATCCTGCAATCCAGTACAACATACTAAAACCAAGCATATAGATGTTCGGTACCATTTTATTAAAGATCATGTTGAGAAAGGTAACATCGAACTCTATTTTGTCCCCACTGACTACCAGTTGGCTGACCTTTTCACTAAACCACTAGATGAACAAAGGTTCAACTTTCTCAAAACCAAACTTGGCATGCTAGATTTACAAACTTAATTGCTTTAATGCTATGTATACTATGTTCATTTTATGTTTCAAACATTGATGTGTTTTACTTGTTATTACATGCAATGTTTGATGGGGAGAAAAAGGGTAGAATGCATGCTTTTAGGGGGAGTTTGTAAATTAATTTTTTCTCTTGTATACTTAATTCGAGGGGGAGTATCCAAATGCACGTAAATATTTGTGTTTTTGTTATTATTATTTGTCATGTTGTGTTTATATTTTTCTACTATTTGTGAGTTTGTTCTGAAATTGGAAAACCAAATACAAAATTAGAAAAGATAAAGGACAAAAAGATTTTATTTTTACGTTTTTCATTTTACTTTTATTTTATTTTTAATTCTGTTTTATGGCGCACGCGGGTGCTTAAGCCCAATTTTAATTTGAAAATCCAAAAAGATTTAAAGCCCAACTTGTAAGGCCCACTAGAATGAACTCGGGTTGTCACGCAGGTAGATCCACACCCGTGACCTGAGTTTGAATTTAAAAGGAAAAGGAATGGGCGGGGGAGATCATTTAATGTTTTTCAAATTTCTCAAAACTTACTTGTTTTCTCTCATTTTTCATCCGATCACTTTCACACAAATTTCTACATCATTTTGTTGATTCGTTTGGGATTAATCTTTAAAGGGTTGTGTTTTCTGAGTGATTCTAAGTCCATTTCATCTTCTTTCATCTTCTTTCATCATCAGATCATCACGTTTTAAGGGTAGAAATCCTTGATTCTTATTTGAATACCAACTATTTGATTAAATGCATGTATGCACTGATCATGTTAGTTATAAGGTATTTGATGTTTTGATGGATTGTTTGATGAACTTAAGTGCATGTTTAGGTTGTATAAGTGTTGTTTGTCACTTTAATCTGCTCTATTTCTCATCTGAATAAAGTTTCTGGGTTGGTTTGAAGGTTTGGGTAATTCTAGAAAAATGCTTTGAATTTGTTATGAATGCCGAAGTTTTAGCTCGGCATACTTAACAAGTGTCAACGGTCATCTTCAAACCTTCATGATTTATGGGCTTGAAATTATCTATCTTTTCTAAAGGATGCCGAGATGTTTGCTCGGCAAACAAGTGTTTTCATAAATTTCTTTCAAGTGTTTTTCAACTATATGCAAAGCTCTTTACTCGGCATACTTTAAAAGTGTTAAACCTGACCCTCAAACTCTCACAAGGAATGAATAGCATAATTGCCTCTGCGGAGGTGTTTGCTCGGAAAACCATTGATTTATCACAACCCATTCAAAGGATTTTAAATGAATGCAGAGCTTTGACCTCGACTCCTTCCAGTGTTTCATGTAATTTTTCAAAAGTACCAAAGTTCTCATTTGCAGAGCATTTTGCTCGGCAAATCAATATAAATCTTTTCCAAAATACATTGTTTGCAGAACTTTGTACTTGAATTCTTTCATGAAATTTCCTTGAAATTATTTTCATAAGTTTTTCTTAAGTAAAGATGTTTGCAGAGCTTTAAGCTCGGCAAACAACACATTTCACATGAAAATTTTTCTAAGTCATTTTGAACCATTTGCAGAGCAATAAGCTCGACAAATCACAATTTTCCTTGAAAAATTTTCTAAGTCACATTTTTCAATTTATTCTATTTGCAGAGCATTTTGCTCGGCAAACAGTTAAAATCTCTTCAAAATGACTTGAAACTAATTTTTCCTTGAAATGATCCTTTATCAATTGCAACATTCTTGTTGTTTAATCAAAGGATTTTTCATATATATATATATATATTCAAAGTGAAGTCCAATCTATTTGTTCTATATGACGAGGTGTTTGCTCGGCATATCATAGACTTCATATATATTCCTTCTATCTGCCAAAGTTTATGCTCGGCAAATCTTACAAGTTGCATAAAATTTGTTCCAACACCATTTTCCACACTTGTAATGTTTCTGGACAAAATTTTTCTTTTATACTATTTGCCGACCAGTAAGCTCGGCAAACACTTCCTTTTATCAAAAAAAAATATATATATTCTTGTCTATGTCTTGATAAATGTGAATGTGCTATATGTATTTATAGTTTTCATGAGTATTAGGGTAAGAAGCAAGGTATTAAACGCCTTTGTGTACTACCTTTTTTTATCTTATCATTAAATACTTATGTGATTCTATAAATTCTAATGTTATTAGGATGAGAAGCAAGGTATTGAACGCTTTTGTGTACTACCGCTGTTGTCTCATACTTAGTATATGTACGAAACATTGTGTTTGTGAAAATAATGTGTCTAATTTGTTATACTGTGTATTTTATTTTTTTTGTGATGTCTAAAATTGGTTTTCTTGTCAAATTTTGGTCAATCTGGTTTCATTTCATGTTCTTCTTAAAATTCATAAAAAGATGTCTATATTTGAAGAAGGTGCCTCTATGAAGATGCAAGCTAATCAAGCTTTGCATATCCCATTTGCATCAAAATTCCCAATCATAACCGAAATTTTGAATCACCATCCACTAAATATAGCTCTCACTAACGGAGCTATAGTTCCTGAAAATTATGTCTTCGACTTATGGGAATCTATTGTATACACAAAGGCAGACAAAAGAAAGAAGTCTGAAGACTACTTCCAATATACATTGGAATATGAAGGAAAGTACTATCTATGCAAATTTAATCTGGAACAGTTCAGTTCAATCTTAGGGTTTCCTGAACAAGAAGAGTATGAAGAACTGCCATCTGTTGAAGAAATGTTGGCTGCAGTTCAAGCCCTTGGATATGAAGGGGAATTGGGATCTTTGAGAGATTTTAAGAGGATGAATGTTGCTACTCCATGTATAATGTTTTATACACATGCTTGATACCCTCCCAGAAAGGAACTGATGCAATGACACGACATTCTCTGTCACTTTATTTTGCTGTCACTCATAACGTTCAATGTGATTATGCAAAGATAATCTGGGAGAAAATGGCTCAAGTTGTGAAAGGCAAAGATGGGCAAGAAAGAAAGTATATCCCGCACATCAGATTCTTCACGTTGTTGATTGAAGATATTCTTGATTCTACTGATGTAATCCCCAAGTTCGATGACTCGTTCAAATATGTCATTGCCATGTATAAGTCCAATCTCAGTGGCACAGGAAGTGAGCTTGCAAAACCTTTTCCAATTCCACCATTTTTGCTTAATCTTGTACCGGCTAACAGTCCCCATCTTAGGACATATAAAGAGTGGTTAGACACAGTTATGGGGTCTGAAAGTCGACAGACTCCTACCCCAACTGTGCATAGGTCGCCAAGTGAGGGTCCTAGGATAACTAAAAGAAAAAGAGGGGATAGAGGAGAGGGGACTGTTGAGCAACCGAGGAGGAAACTTAAAAAAGTATCATTTGAAACTCCTATCTCACCAACTATATCATCTTCTCAAACAACACCACCACCATCACAATCAACACGATCAATTCCTACAACATCTTCTACACCACTTCCTTCTATTTCTTCTCCGATTCAACCAATTCTTTCTCCACCGCAATTGTCAACAATTCTTGAACCAACATCGAACATCCCTGCTCCCATTCCTGGGAGAAGATTAAAGATGCAAGCTCGAAGAATCAAATCAAAATCTGGTGTTTTGAAAATCACCAAGAAGAAGCATAAGAAGAGGCATTCTGCTTCTAGATTGCAGGGAGAAGAGTCATGTACAATTGCCATTGATCAATCTTTTGGTACCTTGATAGACTTTGATGATGACCATATCACAAAAACTATTGCAAGTGTGATATCAGAAGCTGTTTCTGAGGATCTGGGAACTAGAGATGCAGTTGTGCCGAAGGAACAAGGAAGGAATGAGGGACGAGTTGAAAATACCAGAGAAGTTGAAAGGTTCGGGATAGGACAAGGGCGTAAAGAAAACGTTTGCCCTCCAATAGATGAAACCAAAGAGTCTAGCCGGGATGACAACCCTAGGGTAGAAGTTGAGAGCTCTCCACTCTTGCATGCACAAACATCTCCCAACCATTCTGACTCCTCACAACAGGAGTTAGCCTCAGATATGCACGGGGAACAACCACGTTCACCACACTCTCCTCATTTGGAGGATGAGAGTGTTTAAATAAGAGAGGACCAGCCCCACCTCTCGCATTCATTTCGTGCACAAGATTCTAGTTCTCCTAGGGACACGAACCTGCAAGCTCAGTTTTGTACTGATACTGGAATAAGCGGAGAGGGACCTATTGTGTGTGACCCTCTAGGACAGCTTGGAAGTCCTGCCTTAGTTAACATCATGCCAGCTTTAGCCGCAGGCAACAGTTCTCAAACCGAGACTGAGAGACAGTATGAACGCCAAGGTGACACTGCTTTTTCTCAGGATCAACCTGAGACTGTATTAACGGGCATTCTCAGTGACCCCGGTGTTGTGAGTGGTGTTACCCAACAACAAGTCCCGGACAGTGATTTATCACAGTCTTAGACACACCTTGATTTTGGTTGTGAAGCCATTGAATCTCAAACTGCTGGTGACGGTTTACCCCAAGGATCTGCAGGAAATCCTGAAACAGCTTATGCTGGTTTAGGTCACACCACCAGTATGCCAACAACCTCCAGGTTGGTTCCACCATCTATACAAACACCAACACCACTTCAAACAACAACAACACCCCAACAAACTTCATCAACCTCAAAACAACAAGACAAAGAAAATACATGCAAACATTTACTACATATCTTGAGGGATGAAGATGAAAACATAATTATGATTGATAGGGGGTGTTGAATGCTCCAGAGTTGAGAGAAAGAGAAATAGAGCATGCAATTCAAGTTGAAGCTTTGAAAGAGCAAGTACAATCTCAGAAGGCTGAATATGATGCCAAACTTGCTGCTTTCGAGCTCAGGTTAATTTCTCTTGAACCTTGCCGACGGGCCTCGGTTTTTCCAGACAGGATGATCCTGATTTCAATGATCACCCCGAGGGGGAGAACCAAGGAGATGGTCAAGCTAATGTAGAGGCAAGAGTTGAAGAAACAATGGTTGAGGTAGAGATGGGGGGAAAGGACTGAAGGTGGAAATGTTGATGCAATTGAGGATGATCAAGCTGAGATAGATAGATTAGCCGAGTGTAGGGCTAGATCGGGTGAAATGTGAAAAGGACTTGGGTTGAATGTTGAGGAAATAGAAAATGCTGAACAAAGGAAAGAAATAAGGAAGAGGTTGGAAGAGGTGTTTGGGATGGGAGAGATAGAAGGAGAGGAGGAAGAAAATGAGTTTATTGATGAAGATGTAGTTGATGAGGCTTTAATAGAATTTGCTGAAGGAGAGGCTGACGCAGAAGCGATTAAAGGCAATATAGTATTGAATATTCTGGAATTTGTTAAGACTCAAAAATCTACTGAAGAACCAGTGTTTGAAGAATTTGTCAATCTTGATTATTTTACCACTGGTACTTTAGGAAGAAATGAAGCTGAAGATTCTACAATTCCATTTGTGTCTACTCCAAAGCAATACTCTTTCAATGATTTTGAAGGGTTTGATGAGCTAAGAAAAACTCCAGATGCTGTCTCTCAAGATTTCAAAAAGTCTACATTTAAACAAGTGTTAAGAGAAGCCATCATTTCTGAAAAAGAATCACTTCCCGACTACTTCCCTACAGAACTAACCGAAGAACAATGGAACTTCGTGAATAGGGGGTACTTCCTCAGAGATCAAGCTAGAATGCTTGAGCTTGGTATTAAGCCAAAGCAAGCTGTAATCAAGTCAAGATTCTTGGAAGAAAGAGCATTTCCAATCTTCTGCGGAGCTACTAACTAAGGTTGTCAAAGTGGGAAGACCGGAATTTGCTGCTATGTACAAGTTTAAGGATCCAAAACAATTGAAGAATACAAATCTCTTCTTAAACTTGCCGATAGCTACAATCCAAGTATTCTTGAAGATCAGAGGAAGTACAGGATAGTGGTGCTAATCAGAGTGATCTTGATAAGAAAGACTCACATCTCAATACCTTGTTTTTGTAACACCCCACTAAAGCGGAATATACGGGATGTACAGATAAGCACAAACACGCACAGTACGAGTTCAAACACAGCTTATAACATTAAGGAATAAGAAGTATCATAAGTTATTACAACATTTGAGATGAACCCTGAATTAGATAATATTCAAAAGACAGAACAATTATCGTAAGTACTCTTTGAACTCAGAACAGGAACAAGCAAAAGGAAGTCTTCACAGACACTAATCTTGAACGCACGAACAATCTCCATAGAAGTAAGCTGGAAGTAGGAAGGCTCCTATGCTAAGAGAACTAAGAACTTAGCCTGAAAAGCATGTAAGTTCAAAAGGGTCAACTACAAAAGTAGTTGGTGAGATTCACATAAGGTACTCATTAGTTATACATAATATTAGTATGTATATTAAGAACAAGTCATAAGGTCTGTACGTCTGTCAAAAGTACTTTGTAATATTAAGAATAGTTTTGGAATATGTAATGTACTTAATATGCATGTATATAATTACTGCTAATCCGATTGGTCAATGATGAACGATAATGAATCATTAAGCTCACAACAACCAAGTAAGCTACAAGCATGATCTAGATCAAATAAGTACGGATAATATGCATCCTCCAGAACTATAGAGAATGAGGGTGGACCTACCCTAACAGCGCTGTCCATAATTACCTACGGTTCATTCTCTAAACTGTGGGATATGAATTGATAGCAGTAAAAATAGAACTCATACATAGAACAATAAGTACATACGGAGAACATATAAGTGATACAAATGTATTCAAGATCCTGCCCATTCAAGATCTAGAATACAGTTTCAGAGAATAAGTATGATGATAGGAATGTATTCAGATCCCGCCCATTCAAGACCTAAATACGCTCAAGAGAGTATATATGATGATAAGAAAGTATTCAGAATCATTTTATAAATAGTCTGTACTTTCATAAAATGGTACATAGAACAGTTTTAGAACATATGTATATATATTTATATATAGACATTTAAGTACGAAATACTTTTCATACGATCATATAATAGTACGTAGAACAGTTCAACAACATACATATATGTTTATATATATATAATTTTTTAGTACCAAAAATAGTTCAAGTACCAAAAATAGTTTTCATGCTTTTTAGTCCCCGATAAAGAACTTTGAACAAAATGTACGAAAAGGGGATAAGTGAACTCACAGTGATCTGGTACAGTACAGTTATCGAGCAGAAAGTATAAGCACAAAGATAGATATTATTATATCTATCGAAGTCCAAGCACGTCTTGTCTGAGGCCTAAGTACACGTCGTTGATCACATAATACGTACATATATCAGTCTTAGTGATCAATTAATCACAGAAATGTTCTTGATGATCCGATGATTTGGTCCTTTATGCACAGAAAACGTTTTGACTAGAACTTGGCATTAGGGTTTGTACTAGAAACATTGTTATAAATTGTCTCATGTCTTGATCTACTTTGGTCTATTAATAGATGTTCATATACGAATTTAGGACTCACGATCGAGTCATAAGATTATAATATACTTTCTTCACAATAAGCTAGGGTTGTATCAAGGTTTATTCGTCATTTAAACAGTCCTTGGCCAAAAGATAATTTAGATCGTTCTATATTTGGTGATTTAGATCGTTTCGTCCTAGGCACCTTTGGATCGTTTTGAGTGAGCTTCATTTAGGTTGTTTCATACAAGTTCTGTTTAGGTCGTTTCAGGCAAGCTTCCTTTAGATCGTTTCAAGGTGTTGTTCAGTTTAGATCGTTTCGCTGCTTCCCCATTTAGATCGTTCTACTGCTTCTTCGTTTAGATCGTTTTACTGCTTCTCCATTTAGATTGTTCGACTGCTTTTTCATTTAGATCGTTTCATCAACAAGCAGGAAGAGATTGTTTCATCAAGCAAAAAGAGATCGTTTCATTATTCTGTTCGTTCATCCATTCTGTAATCGTGACTAGAGTCGATTCAACATTAGATTGAGTGAAACCGATCGTATGATCAGTTGCCCAGAATGTGAATCAAGACCGAGCAACACTCCAACCATAATGACAACGAGAAGTAGCAGTAGCAACTCAAGAACATAAACACGAGCCCAAACAACCAAGAAATCAAGTCTTAAAGAGGTCTAAGTCGGTCTTGGAACGAGTTAGGACGTAATATTAGTACATGTTAACATGTTAACACCATTTTCTTATCACATTTTCAGATTTCAGAATCAATTTAACACATGAACACTTGGTGGTTTCAAGAACAAGTTATGCTCATATTTGAAAAATAGGTTTTGCAATTTAATCACGTTATGACCCAAATTTGTTCACCATCATGATGTTAAACACATTTAGACACAAACCCATTGCTTATAAACATGATATCTTAACAAAATCGGACCAAATCATCAAGAACAAGAACATAGAAAGTACACTTTTATTTTGATCAAATTCTCAAAGAGATGTTATTACCTGTGATTTGATGTTGGAAACGTGTTTTGATCGTCACAGAGAACCCAAAAGTACAAGTGATTTCACTCAAACAACCCAAAATCAAGGTGGTGATTTTGTGTGTGTTTATATGTCTGACTATGTGTTTTTAGTGAGAGAGTGAGAAATGGAGGTGATGAATGAATAGTAACTTTTCTCACACTACAACATTCTATTTATACCTTTTCCAAATGGATGCACTATGTATTTCCAAGGGACTATTTGTGAACATTTTGCACTAGAACACTTATGGACACGAACATTTATGAACCGAACCTTCATATTTTATCGAATTAATTCATAATCTGTCACATAACTCAAGATTTAAGATCTAATTGACCTTCAAATAAACACATATTTTGAGTCTAAAGTACGTCAAGAACTTAAGTAGATTGGACAGTCTAGCCGTTCAGATGGCAAAAGTACGACTTAAGAAACTAAATTAGAATATTTATAAGGCGGTTGTTATAGTTTTCATGTCATAAGAGAGAATGGTTTGATCTATAGATTCAATGAAGCTCATTTCAAACTTCTGTCGGTTGATGACTTGATTTTCCTCTACAACCACTACGTGAATGCTATTCAAAGATATCATGAAGATCTAATTGCCTTTGATGCAGTGAAGAGGTACATGTCTAGCATCATTCAACATGCATAATTGGAAGATTTTCAGATTGGGTTTGAGTTGGTTAAGAGGAAAATTAATGTCCCACATCCAGATCAAAGTCTTTACACAGAAGACATAGAAAGATTGAATATTGGTCATGTTCTCGAGAAACCAACACTTGGTATGGTATTTTTTAACAGCAGGAAGAAGAAGATCTTTCTCAAAATGTGCGACCTTGCTTCTTACTCTGATGGAACCCTTGAATTCTGCAAGAATGTGCTGTTTTGCTTATCCAAAGATGAAGAGTCAGATCAGAAGAAAGCTCTACTCGATAAATTAATCAGCAAGATTGATAAGAGGCTGGGTTTCAGAGAGACTATTAGAATGTTAAGGGAAGCAAAGAATGTTATGAAATCCAAGTACATTGAGAGGAGAAGAGGAGGATGCTAGATCAAGTATAAACCTAGTAATGTTTTGGGACTACACAACATTCCTCCTAGAGACAATGAAGCTAACATGGTGGTCCCCGAAGATAAACCTGACGGTGATAACTAGTTCTGGCATCCACATGAGAAAAGACCAAGGAATCGAGCTTAAAGACTGTTGAATCTTGGATACATTTTTGACAAATCACTACTAAGGGGGAGATTGTTAGAAATATAATTTCTAGTAGTTGATTTGTATGTTTATAATGTTTTGTACTTATTTGTATTTCTCATAAGTATGGAAGGGGGACTAGTGTAAATTGTATAGGAAGTATATAAAGCCCCCTCCATAGCTTTGAATTTTAATTTTGATCACATTTCATGCTATCCAATCTTTCCACACACTTTACTTTTCTCTCTCGGCACATACACACACGAGCTCCATTAACACACACTAAAACACAAAGTAAAGCTCAATTACATACATTTAAATCATGAAACCGGAAAAGCCAACTCACCACCAAAGTTGATAAGCCTTGACATATATATCAATTGGAAGGGCGATTTCAATTCGTACTATAGACTGATGGATGTGAGGATGTGGATTTGCATTACAAACGGTTATACTCCTCCTTACAGTACTGAGTGAAACTCCCGGTTCAAGCAGTGCAAGGTTAGTTTCGTATGAGCAGATGGACATTGATAAAAAGAGAGATTATGAAGCTGAAAGCAAGGCACTAGGATCTCTTCGAATGGCTCTCCAAGGGGAAGTTTTGCATCTGTTTGAAAAGTATGATACAGCGAAAGGCTTATGGAATGCACTCAAAGAGCATTGTAAAGGTGACGATGACCTCAAGAAGAGTAGAAAAGTTTTGACATTGTTTTGTGCCATTATAGATCTTGCAGCTTCAATGAGACACCAGTTTGCTGAGGTGTCCTTGCAGCTAAGTAGACTTGTGAAATACCCTTTTAACTACAAAATAAGTTAAGGGTGATATTTTTGAATTCAGTACCATTGTCACTTCTCAACTGCCTAACAAGCGTTTTGTAAAGTACTTCAGCTTGCTTTATAAAATGAATAATACTGTTAGCAGCATCACTTTTGTGCTTTAGAAAGAAAACCCAAGTATATCTTGAAAATTCATCAACTATGACCAAAGGATATCTCATCCCAGTGAATGAGGGAGTACTTAATGGTCTAAACAGATCCATATGAAGCAAATCTAAACATTTGTCAATGGTTGAGCATGATTTTGACTTGAAAGTAGCTTTATGTTGTTTCCCTTTCTCACAGGGATCACACAGCTTGTCCTTCTCATATTTAATCATAGGCAAATCAGTCACCAATTCTTTCTAACATAGATTGTCGATGTCTTTGAAGTTCATATGAGACAGCCTCTTATGCCACAACCAATTCAATTCATCTTGAGTTGTTGACATGAAACAAACTTCGTTTGTTACAGTTGGATTTCTCATGTCAAAGGAATACAACAAAACATCTCTATCTGCAATTAACACCACATTACCTTCCAAATCCAGAATAATTCCCTTATCAGCTCGAAATCTTATTTCATAGCCAGCATCACACAATTGACTTACACTTATCAGATTGTACTTCAAGCCATTCACATAGGATACCCTTCTGAAAGTGAGGGGACCATTTGAAAGTTTACAGAATCCTTCAGGTCTTCCTTAGGAGTCATCATCAAATGTAACACTAGGACCAGCGCTTGTCCTAAAGCTACATAGCAGGGACTTACATCCGGTTATATGCTTGGAACACCCACTGTCCAAGTACCAGGTATGTGCATCATGATAGCCATGCATTTTGCAATAAGAGATTAGTTCATTTTTGGAACACATCCAAGGATGGGTTCACCAGAGCTGACCATAGGGTCTGACTCAGATTGGGAGACTGAACTGAAATTCTTATCACATTTTGAAACCCATTGTTACTTGATCTGACCTTTACTAGATTTGAAATTCTTTCTAGCAACATTTAGAGTTTCCTTTTTTGACAAAACCTTTGCCAATTCCAGATTTCTTACATTCAGACCTTAATTCATTTTGATTAACATTTTTAGGATCAGACACTTTAGTAAGTAAATTAGAATCATCAGAAATCTTACCTCTTCTGGACTCCACATATTTTGAAATCATTTTGTTAGAGTTAGACTTGAGGTTGTTTGAATTGGACACAGATTTTATTGATGACATACTTCCTTTAGAACCAGACTACTCATTTCTTAAAAGCTTAACCTTCTCTTTTGGAACACTATGATCTCTAACTTTTCTTTTGTTTCTTTTAGTCTTTGAAATTGACACAGATTAATTAATGGTTAATTTAGACAAATCAAGAATTTCCTCAGGTTTTAATTCAATCACTCTATCAGATTCAGACACAACTTCTGCAATGGTTGTCCCAATAACTATAGGATCATCAAACCCAATACCAGATTTCTAAACCAATTGAATTGGTTTAGATATCTTTCCCTTGGTTGTGTATCTTGGGTAGTGAAGGAGGCTGATAACAAGGTTCCATGGCACATACTTCACTAATGGAAATAGCTCTGTCATAGTTACCATCAAAAATAGCTTGGACTTGATGAGGAACTTGTACATTAACACATTTTGCAGCTCTATTAGAACCAGTACACCATGACTCAGTTATGTGTTTGATTTTCAAAAACTTTTCTTCTGAAGTTTTTAACTTCTTTCACCAAAATAGAATTAATTGTTTTTGAGCTTTTACTTCAGATTCCAACTTTTCAATGGTGAAATTCTTTGAGCTTATCTCTTGTTTTGGAGTTGATATTTCCTTCTTCAGTTATTGGTTAAAATGTTTTTTGCAACAGAACCTTATCACCTAATCTATTTAATCTAGACATTCATTATCACACAGATTGGAAAAGATAGCTACCTCAGGTGGAGCAGTCTGACTTGTAGATGCTTTGTGAGCTGACTCAGATTGCTATTGTATTTTGACAAGATCTTCAACAAACTTTTGAGTGGCTTCTCTGGCCATAAAGCACTTGGCATCGTTGTACTTCTCATCATTAGATGAAGTAGCACTCTCAGCCCAATCTTTGGCAATCAGACTCTTTTAGTCCCAACTATCACTAGATGGGTGCTGAAGACACCTCTATGTCGATGGTGAGTGAACTTTGCAACACGATCAATTAATCTGGATGTGACCAGTTTAGTTTGATCGTGTACCAGGTTAACTGGAATTAAGTATTAAAGTGACAGAATATTAATACATGCAATAATATAAATGACGAGTATATAAACTGGTGAGACAATATGTAATTTTCAAGTGTATTTTATTTATTACTTGTTTAAATAAAATACAAGGTTGTTGCAGAACCAAGATAATACAAGAATGTAAATATCCTAACAACCCATGAATTACAATTGATCTAAACTTGGAAATTCTCCTAAACAATCGAAACACTTAGAGTTGTGAAATGTTTCTTTTTGCGATTGAGAGAATATTGCACAAGTTCACCAATATTGCAGAATATATGTATTTGCAAAGTTGTTGAAACAGCTTGTGCAAGGACCTCTATTTATAGTCGAAGATTGAGCATGGGGATCTCAACTTCGATGTACAAATATGGTTGACAGCACACAAAAGTATTGTTTAAATAATCCTTTGTGTGTGTTAAATAAAGTAAGACAAAAGGTTACTTTATTCAACCACTCTACATCTTTGTATCTTTATCCAAAGACAATATCATTGTCCGGTTAAAAGGATGTAGAGTAAAAAGGTCCTCCTCGTAATCAGTGTAAAGCTTTGTAAGAGCATTTACACTGGAGGATTCTCCAGTTGATTGATCTGGTAGATTGTCAACTGGGCTTCGCTGCCATTGCCAATCTCTATCTTCCATTTGTTGTCTTTGACTTCAACTGGAAGGTCTTCAGATTCTAGTCGTCTGATCTCAACTGAAGGAAGTCATCAGTTGCTAAACCTGTACAATGCAACTGGACTTCTAATATTTCGGACAATTCCTCATGCTCTCCAGATGTCACTGGAGAGCTCCAGTTTAGTTAAAACTGGACCTAACAAATTCCCCCTAATTGTCCTGAAATATTGTCAAGTATTTTCAAACTTGTTTCTATACAAGTTTAAGTTTGAAATACTTGAATTTGATAAAACCTATTAAGTTTCCAAGACATTTTTATAGATCATCAAATGTCTTGGATTTTGTTTTAAGTGTTTGTAGATCTTATCAGATATCTTACTTGTAGGTTACAATCTGGCAACTTGTATATACATACAATTTCAAATAAATTACAAGAGAGTACACAAAATTACAAGCAGATAATAGTTAGAAGGAAAACTTAAACAGATGGCCCTTCGCCAGTTTTTCTTCTCTTTGAGACTGATGAAATCGGCTGAGTATCCTCAGGATCAAGGCCTAATCTTTCTTCAATGTTTTCCTTGAACTTGATGAGATTTTGCAATACATACTCCCAGCCTCTTTCTCTGCCTCCCCTCCAACAGCCTCAACATCTCAACATGCTCGGAATGACCATACTGATTGACATCCGGGTTCTCAGTAGTCCTTTTAGGTCCACCAAAGTATTGTACCTCAACAACAAAATGCTTGGCACCAGGCTTAATTGAAACCTTAACATCAGTAATCCTGCCTCTATTGTGCCTTCGACGCTGTACATCTGACAAATATGTGCGAGCTTCAGATTCATTTGTCAGTTTGATTTTGCTCGTGCTCAGCTTTTGTGTAGCAGCTCGAATATCATCTGTTGTGGGTTCAGATGGTTCTACCCAAGTCCTCAGATTTGCATCTCTTGGTAAGGCCTTTTGTTTTCTTCCTTTGGACTTGGGTGGATTCAACACTTTGGTGACCGCCTTCTTGACCTGCTCAGTTCTCTTGAGAATCCCTTCAGATCTGATCTCTCTGGCCTTTTCCACCGATACATTCAAACACTTTGCATCCAGTTCAGCCTCATCATCCTGGTAGTGTTTGTCCAGTTCCACTTCAAGCATCTCCTTCTGTGCATTGACTATTCTTGGATCTTCTTTGATCTTCTTGTATTCAACAAGTGTCAAGCCAAGGAGTTGAGCATCAGTGATATCAACAAGAGGGGTTGGAAGATTTTTTCTTGATTCAAACTGGTTTGCCTTCATTTGTTTCTTCCTTTCCTTGACCAGGTATCCCACTCTTGCTAATTTCTGGCTCTCGCTTTCAGTAACTGGAGGCAACAAATCGACATTGCCAGTTTCCAACATTGGTGCATCGGTGGCTGGTTCCAAAGATTCATCAGCAATGGCCTTTCCCTTGTCAACACTCCCTACCACCACATCATCAAACACCTCAAACCCTTGCTCACCAGCCTCAGTACTGGTAACCATCACAATCTCCTTCCCTTTACTTGAAGTCTTCACAAGAGTGTGAGGGGCATGTACCGACCTTTCCCCCTTGGCAGCATCTAGTCCCTGCCTGATGGCTTCAAAATCAGCATGACTAGAGGGCAGGCGATCTAGAGGCTGCCATGATTGCATTGTCTTACACTCTTTGAAGACTCCACAAAGCATGCGAACTGTCCTCCAAAGATGATTTATCTCTTGAGACTGAGTCATTACATTTCCACTTGTCTGCTCTTGACTCTTTAAAATTTGTTTGAGAATGGAGAGATCATCTGAAGAGAGCCCAGTTGCAGGGACTTCCTGAGCACTGTCAGGCTCAACCGGTTTGAAAAGACACGAACTGGCTGTCTAATGACGGAGGAGAAGGTGTCACTGGACCAGCTGAAAAAGCTACAGGTGCAACTGGACGAGGTATGACAATATCTGGTTCTCCAGTTGCAGTAGCATCAGTAGATAGAAGAGGAGGGGTTGTAGAAATGAAAGGAAGAGATTCAATGTGTCGTTCATGCTGAGAATGCTCAGGTGTGAACGACGGCGACGGTGGGGTTAGGATGTGTCTATTTCTAGGCACACCCATAGAAGAAGGTGATTGGCGAGAGGTGAATATTGGAGGTATTTCTAAGCTTTGTACATGAGTTGGGGAAACTGAAACATGTGGTTCTTGGGGTTGACCAAGGAGAGAAGGGAGCTGATCAAGTATAGTCGCATCAGCCATCTCCTGGTCAGATTCTGTCTCAGATGAGTCCGAAGACTCAAGCTGAAACACACCCTCATTTATGCCAAGATCCATAAATGTTGGGGGTGGCTGAACAAGTTGTTCAGACTCCTGATGACCAGTTTGAGTTGCCTCAATGGTATCATCAGTTTGAGGATCCGTTGCCGAAGCATCTTCTCCCTGGACAGAGGTGACTGGTGCCTCAACCACAACTGCTCTATCCTCAGTTGCAATATCATCGGCAGCGGCTTCAGAGACCACTATCACAGATTGTGACTGGTCAGGTGTAGCAAGTCCAGATCTTGATCTCCTGCTTTTAGAGGATCTTCTTGCTTTAGGAACTGCCTGGACTCCTGCTTCTGCCACAGTTACTACTTCAGTAGACGAACCGGTGGGTCCCTCATTATTTTGAGGCCCGCCCAGTTGCCTTTCTGATTCACCAGATTGTGGTGCATCAGTTTTAGAGAATGCAAAAATCATTCTCGGGGACATCTGGACTTCATCAGAAGTGGACACCAGGTTGTCCAGATTCCTCAACAGTTCTGGCACAGAGAACGAGGATTGCGTGTTGTTGTACTCGTCTCTGCCCAGAATCTGAATAAAACAAAGGGACAGAAACCTTGAAAAGGGAACACAAGGACCCCTGTTACCCTTCAACTTGAATACCAGGCTTCTGAACAAAATGCCTGCAAAATCCACCCTCAGCCCATTCCAAAGGCAGTACGCCATTTCTGCCTGGAAGGAGTTTATCTGGTCCAATCCACCAGAACTCCCTCCCAAACTTTCCACCAAGTGGACCATAAAGAACTTCCAGGATGGTGAAAGCCCCTTCATTGTAATGGACCCCTTGGTCTTCAACACATCCCCCTCCACCATCTCCTTATTTCCCATATCAAGGAAGACCTGGCGGAAATTGATATTGGAGGAAATCACCACTGGAGTTTCATTATGTCTCCAGTAGTTGAGGTTAAGGGCTTCCCTCAACGTTCCAGTGGTGATGGTACACGGGACTGACCCATCCTTTAGAGAAAAGGAGATGGATGAGCAGTCCTCAGAAAGAGAGGCAGTGTACCAGAACTCACACAAGTAATCATGGAATAGCTTGTGTGGATTCAAAGAGAAGGCATCGCTGAGGGGAGAAATCCGAAGAAAGGATTGGATTCTCCCGATAAGAGAGTCAGCGGCCTGGAGCCCTTGAAGAGATGCCATTGGATTATTTGGATTTAGTTTAATAAGCTTAGAGCTTATGGGAGCACCAGTGGCACGAATAACATTTTGTGATGGAATGTACTCAGCAGTGAGTAGATTCACATCACGAGAACGAGATGAAGAAGAAGAAGATTTAGGAGCATTTGTGAATTTAGATTTAGGGTTTTGGACTTAAAGAAGAAAGAGAGAAAAGGATCTCGAATTGTGAATGATTGAAAGAGTAAATGAAGGAATTTTGAGAGAAGTAAATGAGACGGATATATTGGTGGGGGGTATATATAGGCAGTAAAATATTGCCAAAATATATACGAAAAGATATTTTAGTCTCCAAAAGTTTGAAATAATTTGTAAAAAGTTATTTTCCAAAATTTTGAGAATTCAAAAATATTTAATACTTCCCATCAAGCATTTAATGCTACGACGGCTGGTATTCCCACTTACCCACTAACTTCACCAATACCCATAAAAAGTGCAGTACATTTCAGCAAAAGTCTTGACACGTAAGACATGTCAGGTGACGTTCGTGAGTGCGAGGTTAGTACTCGAGTAACATCACGTGTCACAAGTATCCACCAAGTAAAACACAACGTTATGAAATCTGGCTGACCACCATTTTGAGACAAGACCAAACTAGCAACCAAAAGAAAATTTAGATGCCAGTTTCAACTGATGACCTTCAGTTGCATTTTTCAATAATTTATTTGAAAAATATTTTGAGTCTTTTTTCCCCTAAAAATGTGATCCATTTGATCAGTGACTAGTCTTTGAGTACATCAAGGCGTTCAATCTCCAACCAATCAAGGATCACCTGGACCATCCTCAACTGAAGGGCCTCTTCAGTTTAATGAGGATTTAACATACCCAGTTCACTGATGAGATGTTTAAAAGTCTTTTCATCAAGAGGTTTTGTAAAAACATCAGCTAACTGTTTATCAGTGGGGATGAAATGTATTTCAATATCTCCTTTCATAACATGATCACGAATGAAGTGATACCTGATATCAATATGCTTTGTCTTTGAGTGCATCACTGGGTTGTGAGATATAGCAATAGCACTGGTGTTGTCACAAAAGATTGGGGTTCTTGTAAATTTCATGCCATAATCAAGTAACTGGTTTTTGATCCAGAGAATCTGGGCACAGCAACTGGCCGCAGAAATGTATTCTGCCTCAGCAGTAGACATTGAGACTGAAGTCTGCTTCTTACTTGTCCAACTCACCAGTTTTCCCCCTAGGAAATGACATCCACCAGTTGTGGATTTTCTAT
Source organism: Erigeron canadensis (assembly GCF_010389155.1). Classification (NCBI taxonomy): domain Eukaryota; kingdom Viridiplantae; phylum Streptophyta; class Magnoliopsida; order Asterales; family Asteraceae; genus Erigeron; species Erigeron canadensis. The sequence continues at coordinate 13,516,976 of NC_057766.1, read as the reverse complement.
CAATCTTACAACCTGCATGATCTGAATCTGAATAACCCATTAGATCTAACCCTGAGCCTTTGGGATACCAAAGACCAAGGCTAGGGCACCCTTTCAGGTACCTGAAAATGCGTTTAACAGCATGCAAGTGTGATTCTTTTGGATTTGCCTGAAATCTGGCACATAAACATGTTGCAAACATTATATCTGGTCGACTGGCAGTTAGATACATCAGTGAACCAACCATTCCACGATATTCTTTTTGGTCCACTGGTTTTCCATTTGGGTCAGAGTCCAAATTTAATGGAGCTGAAATAGGTGTGGTTTTTGATGGGATTGAATCAAATTTGTATTTTCTCAACAAATCTCTGACATATTTTTCTTGGTTAATAAAAATACCATCCATGGTTTGTTTAATTTGTAAACCTAAGAAAAATGTTAATTCACCCATTAAACTCATCTCATATTCTTGAGACATAATTTTTGAAAACCTTTTACACATTCCATCATCAGTTGACCCAAATATAATATCATCAACATAAATTTGTACCAGCAAGATATCACCTTTTTCTTTCAAGATGAACAAGGTATTATCTATTGCACCTCTTTGAAAACCATTTTTGAGAAGATGTTTAGTTAGAGTATCATACCAGGCTCTTGGGGCTTGTCGAAGACCATATAAAGCTTTGTTCAGTCTATATACCCAATGTGGATGCTTTTCATTTATGAAGCCTGGAGTCTGCGTAACATACACTTCTTCTTCCAATGTGCCATTCAGAAACGCACTTTTTACATCCATCTGGAAAACCTTGAATTGTAAGTGAGCAGCATAAGCCAAGAAAATTCTGATGGCTTCAAGTCTTGCAACTGGAGCAAAAGTTTCATCGAAATCAACACCTTCTGCTTGACAATAACCCTTGGCAACTAATCTAGCTTTGTTTCTGACAACGTTGCCATCTTCATCCATCTTGTTCCGGTAGACCCACCTCGTTCCAATGGGTTCTCTCTTGAACCCTGGAGGACAAGGAACAAGCTCCCAAACATTGTTCCTTTCGAACTGGTTGAGTTCTTCTTGCATAGCTTCAACCCAGCTTGGATCTGCCATAGCCTCGTCAATCTTCGTCGGTTCAATCAGTGATAAGAAGGTGACGTTCAAGCATTGATCACTTGTGGCTCTTCTAGTCTGAACCCCACTATCTGGATTGCCAATAATCTGCTCAATGGGATGAGCAGCAGTCCATTTAGTGTATTGACTAGGTTGGTGTAATACAACATCAGTGCAAGACACCTGACGATCTCCAACTGTTGCAGCAACAGGAGGAGAATCAGTCCAAACTACTTCAACTTCATCATTATTGTCAACTGAAGAGTTAACATGATTATCTTCAAACAAAGGTATCTCTTGAAGAACTGGAGAAGCTTGAACTGGTTCTGATGTTGTTGTGGCACGCACATCAGATCCAATTACCAGTTTTTCAGGTAGGTTAAAACTGATAGAAGGATAGAATGAGGTGTCACAGAAGTTCTTCTTTACCTTAACTGGTTCCAAGACTTGGTGTTTGGAAACATTTTCTGGTGTACTAACTGATTGATGAACCTGATCAGATACACCAAAATCAACTGGGACAACTGAAGATAAATCAAGGGTTGGTCTTTTGTTGATTGCTTCATTTGATTCATCGAACGTGACATGAATTGTCTCATGTACCTTTTGGAGTCTATAATTATAAACTCTATAGGCTTTTCTAATATTTGAATACCCCACAAAGACACCTTCGTCAGCTTTTGCATCAAATTTTCCCAACTGACTGGAATCGTTTAAAATGTAAACTGGACAGCCAAATACATGGAAATATCCAACATTTGGCTTACGATTCCTGAGGACTTCATAGGCAGTCTTCCTATGTCTCTTGACATAAACTGACCGGTTTTGGGTGTGACACGCAGTTGCTACAGCTTCAGCCCAAAAACAGGTGGGAAGACCAGATTCAGATAACATACTTCTGGCAGCTTCAATCAATGTGCGATTCTTCCTTTCAACCACACCATTTTGTTCTGGAGAACGAGCTGACGAGAAGTTTTGAGAAACGCCAGTGTCAGTGCAAAATGTCTCCAATTCTTTATTCATGAATTCTGTACCGTTATCACTTCGCAACTGACAAACTTTCTTGGTAAACTTGAGCTCAATTCGCTTGATGAGAGAGATAATTTCACCAGATGCATCACTCTTTGATCTGATAAATATCACCCAACAAAATCTGGTGTATTCATCGACCACAACCAAAGTGTACCTTTTACCAGCTTTAGTTTGAACATTCACTGGACCAAAAAGGTCCATATGAAGCATGTGAAGAGGTTCAGTGATGCTGAAATTCTGTTTGGTCTTGAAACTGGCTCTTTTCTTTTTGCCCATTTCACACCCTGGACATGGCTTCTCCCTTTTAAAGGAAAACAAAGGTATCCCATCAACTAGTTGCTTTCTTGACAACTTGTTAATGTTTTTGAAGTTAAGATGGGATAACCGTTTATGCCACAGCCAGTTGGTGTCCTCATCAGCCTTGACATAGAAACAATGCTCTTTTGGAGTAGGCTCCATGTTCATGATGTACACATTCCCTTTTCTTGGTGCAATCATTACTACCTTCCAATCCTTGTTAAAAACAGTGCCTTGAGCAATGTCGAACAGTACCCTATATCCATCATCACAAAGTTGACTGACACTTATCAGGTTATATTTCAAACCATTTACAAATGCAACCTTAGTGAATTGAATCTGCCCATTGTCAACAACACCATATCCTTCAGTTTTCCCACTTCCATCATTACCAAATGTCACTGCAGGTCCATCACATGCAGTGAACTCTTCCAGCAGGGGCTTACATCCGGTCATAGTCCGGCCAGCTGCGCTGTCCAGATACCAAATATTTTTGTTTCGATCGCCCTGCACACCCAAGTTAGTGATCAGTTATTTTTGTGAACCCATCTTTTCTTGATGGGTCCACTGGACTTCTTCCGAGAAGTCCCATGTGCTTGACTAGGTGTTGAACTGGATGAGGAAACTGGAGGGTTCTCTCCAGTTTCTGGAATAAAAACAATTGGTTTCAGTGGAACATTGACCTCCTTTTTCTTTTCGATGTATGCTCCTTTCTGAGCAGATTGTTTTATCTTTTGTTTTTGAGGAGGAGTTTTGACAATTTGTTTTTCAACAGAAGAGGATGCACCTCCTTCCAAATTCTTAATTCTGGCAGTACAACTTTGTACCTGCCTTGACAAATTTTGGATTTGATTTTCCATTCTTACCAAAATGTTTTTTTCTTCAGGCTGCTGGCCTTTGGACTTTGGCTCAGCGGGGGTTTTAGTCTTTAGAGTTGAGGACTCACTTGACTTATGAGGTAAAGGATTGTCACCATATTCCTTTTTAACTGGAGCTTTAGCCTTCTTGGCTCCAGTTTTGACCTCAACAGGGTTGGTCTTAGTGGATTCAGATTTGATTGTGCCAGAGGAATCATAAGGTGTTTCAATTTTAACAGATTCTGGCAATTGGTGAATTGTGGGTAAAACAGCTGCCATCTGAAGATCACCAGATTTCCAGGCAGTTTTTTGAGCATCAATGGTTTTAGAAAAAGCGTCATAATTTTTACCAGATGCTTGAACCCAAGAATTAATAACCATATGTTCTTTTTCAAGATCAAATTTCAGTTTTTGGTTATCTCTTTCCAATGCCTCGTTTTTCAAATCTGACTCTTTAAGAGCCAACTGGACACTTTGCAAATCATTTACTTGACTTTTCATGTTGTTTAATTCAACCAAAACTGTTTCTAAATATCTTTCACAGTCAGTTCTCATGGTTTCAACAAATAACAAGTCATCATTCAATGATTCAGCAATATCCAATTTCAGTTCTGAATCAATTTCGATATCATAATCCCTTACCTTCTTTAAAATGATATCAACCCATCTTCCAGATACAACATCATCCTTCACCACTGGTTGTTGACTCTCCAATGCCATGAAACACATATCTCTAATCTCTTCTTCATCATCAGATGAATCATCAGAGAGTTCCCATTTCCCTTCAGTTTGAGCCATCATGCACTTGTTCTTTTCTTTCTCATTATTTTGTTCAAGAGACATGAGAGCAATCTGGGCCTTAAGTTTCTTGTATTTGGCCTTATAATCATCAGTTTTAACAAAGTTTGGGACAATAGGACCAGTTTGGTAGTTCATCTGACTAGATCTGCATTCCTTCATGAAATGGCCTTTCTTACCACATTTATAGCAGGTAAGATTAGCCTTATCCATTGAGATTGAATTGGAAGCATTATTGGACCCATTAAATCGATTAGATTTATGCTTAAACCTATTAAAGGTTTTAGCAATCATGGCAACCAGATCATCATCGTCAGTTTCCTCACAACCATCACTGAGATTAGTGGTAAGACCAGAGTTCAAAAAGTTGTTTAACATTTCCTTCATAGAATGTGACTGGACATTCTCAGTAGATATTAAAGCAGCACAAGGTTGCCCAGAAAAGTTGGCAGCCTTGGAACTCTGAGCATGGTTTAAAGCATCTTGTTCAGCGAGTAATCTTGCTGCATCATTATCTTCAGTAAATCTGAAGGCTCCATAAAGAGAGGCAAGAGTATGGCTATGCAAGGTCTTTCCTTGTCTTAAGACAAGAACCATGTGTGCCCATTTGGATGGCAAAACATCACAGAATTTTTCAAGAAGAATATCCTTATCCTTCTCCACTCCCAAGCCTCTAAGTTGATTAATTAGGCCAGTAAATCTGGTATAAGTACCAGTTAAACTTTCATTGGGAAGAGCAAAGAAGGATTCATACTTCTTGTTGAGAGCAACCTTTCTAGTGACAATGGTGTCATTTCCTCCTTCAAACTGGAGAACTAATTCATCCCACATAGATTTTGCACTTGGAAATAGCACAAGAGTAGGAATTAGTTCCTCAGGTATAGCAGAAAGAATCATGTTTTTCAGTTTGGTATCAAGATCAACCAATCTGCGATCCTCATCTGACCAATGTTCCTCAGATTTTTCCCTGGTGCCTCTTCTCCCAGTGGGGTCGAGAAGAGGGCTAACACCACTGGACATGGGTGTATATGGCCCATCCTTAAGGATTTTCAACATATACCTCTCTATCCCACCAAAATGCAAGAGCATTCTAGCCTTCCATGTACCAAATGTCTCACCATTCCCATCGAATTTGGGAACAGGAGAGTTGGAGTAATGTACATGAACGTGGTTAGCTCCAGGAGTAGGAGGAGGAGGAGGAGGGTTAGTATTTAAAGGAGTAGCAATATTAGGATTAGATTCATTTGGACCAGAACCATTCTCACCTTCAGCAGCCATCGAAGCAGACCTAGGTTATAGAATTGAAACAATTCAACCTGCCTGCTCTGATACCACTTTTTAGTCCCAACTATCACTAGATGGGTGCTGAAGACACCTCTATGTCGATGGTGAGTGAACTTTGCAACACGATCAATTAATCTGGATGTGACCAGTTTAGTTTGATCGTGTACCAGGTTAACTGGAATTAAGTATTAAAGTGACAGAATATTAATACATGCAATAATATAAATGACGAGTATATAAACTGGTGAGACAATATGTAATTTTCAAGTGTATTTTATTTATTACTTGTTTAAATAAAATACAAGGTTGTTGCGGAACCAAGATAATACAAGAATGTAAATATCCTAACAACCCATGAATTACAATTGATCTAAACTTGGAAATTCTCCTAAACAATCGAAACACTTAGAGTTGTGAAATGTTTCTTTTTGCGATTGAGAGAATATTGCACAAGTTCACCAATATTGCAGAATATATGTATTTGCAAAGTTGTTGAAACAGCTTGTGCAAGGACCTCTATTTATAGTCGAAGATTGAGCATGGGGATCTCAACTTCGATGTACAAATATGGTTGACAGCACACAAAAGTATTGTTTAAATAATCCTTTGTGTGTGTTAAATAAAGTAAGACAAAAGGTTACTTTATTCAACCACTCTACATCTTTGTATCTTTATCCAAAGACAATATCATTGTCCGGTTAAAAGGATGTAGAGTAAAAAGGTCCTCCTCGTAATCAGTGTAAAGCTTTGTAAGAGCATTTACACTGGAGGATTCTCCAGTTGATTGATCTGGTAGATTGTCAACTGGGCTTCGCTGCCATTGCCAATCTCTATCTTCCATTTGTTGTCTTTGACTTCAACTGGAAGGTCTTCAGATTCTAGTCGTCTGATCTCAACTGAAGGAAGTCATCAGTTGCTAAACCTATACAATGCAACTGGACTTCTAATATTTCGGACAATTCCTCATGCTCTCCAGATGTCACTGGAGAGCTCCAGTTTAGTTAAAACTGGACCTAACAGACTCCTCTCATCTTTCTTAATCTTCTTACTCAGCTCAGCTACTTGTGCTTTCAAAGCTTTGTATTTAGTCTTGAGCTTTGAGTATTTTTCACTTCTTCCACATTTGGTTGACACAGCTTGCACAGACTTTTTAGATCTACAATTTCCTGCCATGTGTCTAGTCTTACCACACTTATAGCAGGTGACTTTGGACATGTCAAATGGCTTCTTGGTCTTATCAGCTTGCCCAACTTTCCCTTTTCCTTTGAACTTTCCAAAAGATCTCCTTCTGATCCTTTCAGCCAACATAGCCACTTCATTGGCTATTTCTTCACCATCAGGTTCATCACAATAAAATTCAGAACAAACAGAGTTAGTATTAGAAATCATAGGGGCAGATTCATTGATACATGGAATGATCTCATTTGGTATTGAGCTAGGGTATTCGGTCATTGATTCAACAAGTGCAGTAGGAGGCTGACTATAAGAAGTAAACCCATAGCTATCAACTTCTCCGCCTCTGAACACTCTTGTTTATGAAGTAAACCAAAGAGCCCAAGGAGATCAAGATCTTTGTACACAGAACTTAGTTTAACAGAAGAAATATAATTATTCCATATAGGTGGCAATGAATCAAGAAATTTGCTTTTCAAAACTTCATTTTTCTTAGTAATCCCAACAGCAGCTAAATGATTAACCAAAGCATTAAAGCGGGTATGAGTATCAGTCAAGGATTCATCTCTTAAAGAGAAAAATCTCTTATACCTCCTAGTGACAGTAGTAATGGTGGATTCCATGGAGGTAGAGCAACCCTTAAACATGATAGTCAATGTACCCCACATTTTCTTTGCAGTTGAACACATTTTAATTGAATGGTAAATGTCTTTAGGCACAGTTTAGACAATGAAGTTTCTAGCCTTCACATCCAAGTTGGCCAATCTCCTATCCTCATTCCCCCCCCCCCCAGTCTGGCTTGTCCTTAGCAATGGATTTAACTGTGGCAGGAATGGTTTGTTGACCTTCCCTTACCATAGCTTCAACCACTAAAGTCTGTGTAGGCACATAAGGACCATCTGCAAGGATAGAAGAACCATTATCAAACATAGGATGACATTATGCTTTACTATAAAGGAAAATAAGCAAGGATCAAGTCAAGTTAATTCTTAACCCCTGCTCTAATAACACTTGTTAACTCCCACGGTGTCACAATATACAAGAGTATAATGGACACAAAACAGTTGTAGAGGGGGGTGAATACAACTTTTCCTTAATTCTTAACAAACTTTTAAAATACGTTTTAAAGACTCATATTATAATGTAAGCAATGTAAGTACTACGAATCAATAAAACAGTGAAGTGAAAGATAACACTCTTGAACACCGATTGTGGTTTTCAAATGTAATCCTTTATTAAGATGTAATCTATACACAAAGAATTACAGGGCTGTTGCGGAAACAAGATAACCTACAAATATCTAAACAACCCTAGAAATGACAAACTACAATCAATAAGTTCTAACTCAAGAGAAGCAGTCCAAGCTGACTTCTCATAGACTAAGCTGTGTGTAAGAGCAGAGAGAACTTGTGTGAAGAATGATTCAAAGAAAATGCCACATGAGATTGTTAGTATTAATCAATATGCGTTTGTGCCGAGGAGAAGAATTTCTGATAACATCTTACTTACTCAAGAACTTATGCATAACTATCATAGAAATGTTGGACCACCGAGATGTCCTTTCAAGATTGATATTCAAAAGGCCTATGATACAGTTGATTGGAAATTCTTGGAGGCTTCCTTGAAGGGCTTTGGTTTTCACGCTCTTATGATTAAATGGATTATGGTGTATGTTTCAACTACTTCGTTTTCCCTTTGCGTGAATGGCAATCTACATGGATATTTCAAAGGGAAAAGAGGACTGAGACAGGGCAACCCAATGTCACCATACTTGTTCACCTTGGTGATGGAAGTACTAACGCTTATTTTACATAATTTTATTTCACTTGTTTCAGGTTTCAGGTTTCAGGTTCCATAAGCAGTGTGAGCAGCAACAACTCATTAAAATCTTTGCTTCGTCGATGATTTCTTTGTCTTCGCTCGGGGGAAACAAAATCAGCCAAGATTATCATGGATTCGCTGAATGCTTTCAGTGATATGTCAGGTTTAAAACCGAGTCTTCCGAAAAGCACTGCTTTCTTGTGAAATGTTTCTATTCAGGTTAAGCAAGCTATACTTGTAATTATGTCGTTTGAGGAGGGCAGCCTTCCGGTTAGGTATCTTGGGGTTCCATTAATCTCTTCCCGTTTACTTTATAAAGATTGCCAAGTTCTGGTAGAAAGATTGGAAAAACGGATTAATGATTGGAGGAATAAATATCTATCGTTTGCTGGAAGGGTCCAACTGATTAGATCGGTGTTATCATCTTTGCATATATATTGGGCATCCGTGTTTATCCTTCCACAACGAATTATTAAAGAACTTGAAGCAAAAATGCGGGGTTTTCTTTGGAGTCAGGGCGAATCAATTAAAGGTAAAGCCAAAGTCTCATGGAAGTCTTTATGCTTACCTATGTCGGAGGGTGGATTAGGAATTAAAAGGATTAATGATGTTAACAAAGCTTTGATGGTTAATCATATCTGGAGAATTCTTAATCATGCAGAACCCTTGTGGGTGAAATGGATACATTCCTATAGATTAAAGACACGTAATTTTTGGGATATTCCTATCCCTCACAATTGCAGTTGGGGTTGGCGAAAAATGTTCTCACTAAGAGATTGTATTAGAACCCATGTATGGTCTAGGATTAGGAATGGTTTGAAGATATCTGCTTGGTTTGATAAATGAATGGATTTGTGCCCTTTTCGTAACTTCATATCTTCTAGATAAGTGATGAGGGCTAGTTATACCATGCAATCCGGTGTTGCTGATTTAATTCAAGATGGAGAATGGAACTGGCCGGTCGCTTGGATGGATCTGTTTCCTGTGTTGATTACGATTCCTAATATCCATATTTCTTCCAATGTTCAAGACTACTTATATTGGAAAGATTCTGAAGGGAATGAGCTCTTTTTTCTCCTCGTGGTCAGTATGGAACACTATTCGAAATAAACAGGAGGAAGTTAACTGGCACAAAGCTGTTTGGTTCTCTCAAATGGTACCGCGACATGCTTTCTTAATGTGGCTGATTGTGAAGCGAAAATTGAAAACTCAGGATATTATTATGCAATGGAAGGGAGGAACAAACATGAATTACAACCTAGTTTGCTGCCTTCTATGCAAACAAGGTCCAGACTCACATATTCACCTATTTTTTGAATGTTCGTTCTCTTCCCAGGTTTGGTTAAGCGTACACCATCTAGCTCAAATGCAACAAATTAGTCCAAGGTGGGATGATATTTTTTCTTGGCTACTTCAACGAGCAAACTCAAGATCGGCGAAGAGTGTTATTGGAAGACTTTTAGTGGCGGCAACAACATATTTTATATGGCAAGAAAGGAATATGCGTTTGTTCTCTGATAAGGTTCGAGCACATGACCAGATTCAAGACATATATGCTGCTACTGTCAGGCTAAAACTTGTAACCTTGCGATTCAAGAACACGGAGTAGGTTGATCGCTTTGTCCAGGCTTGGAATCTGCCACGAAGCTTGGTGGTTTTTGATAGTATATGGCGCTCTCATTTGTAATATGTAGTGTCTGTTGCACTGTATAGTGTTTCTATTCATTGATTGCTAGTTAGCTAGTGTTTCCTTTAATTTTACATATGCATGGCCTGTCATGTATATGAACTAGTATGGTAAGCCAACCATACTACTTGATTTGTAATGTTTGGTTATGGTATGAAATTCCCAGGGGTTATACCCATTAACCAAAAAAAAAAAAATGCCACACATATGCATACAAGGAATGTGGCTTTTATTGGCAAAAACCATTCTTTTCTTGGTATCCAATTAAGCCATGTATTCTTCATTTGTTGGACGATCAAAATAATATTGGATTGTGCCTTCATCGTACTTGTGGTCCCCAAAACCTACAGCACGATGTTTTGATCCTCCAATAAGAGTAAGGACACGCATATGTATTTCTGTCACCAACTTGGATTCTAGGAACCTTCCTAGTCACGTCATTTGTCCTTATCAACAAATCTAGGTTGTTATCTTCACTTGATTGTCAGACACAGATTGCTCGTTTGTCAAGGCACAAATCTGTCTAAGTGTTCTCAAGCTGACTGCTAATCCCAAACTGTCTTCTACTAACAACTTGGTCTTCTATCTTCAATCCTCATCTTCGACTTGGATTTGTTGATTTAACATTTGATGCAGCTTGAGCGACACTTGCTTCCATAATATTGAACAATTACAAAGTATGAAGCATGATCTGGGTCAGTTACAGATCGCAAGTTGTGTCAGCTTAGTCTGACCCAGATCAGATTACAAGAACCAAAAGATTTCTAAGTGTTTATACATCAGATTTATCATCACCAAATTTACATTTAACATTGGGACTCAACACAAACTGATAGGCAAAGTTGACTTGGGTACTAATGTCAGGATTGCCAGTCATAAACCCGCTGTCCATTTTGAAACTTGCAATAATTTCGATTATGATAGTGTATTTCGGTCATTACACTGTCCTGCTTCTTATTTAGATCCTGATACAGTTGATGATGTGATCATTTTATGAAATCATGTGGATTATAATCCTATCCCCATACCTTCTTCTGCTCAAAATGTTAATACTACTCCAACCAAAGATCAGTCTTCTACTGTTGTTGGTGAAGGTAGTAAGAACAAGAATAAGCCGACAGATTCGGATGATACTGAACCTGAGAACACTTTCTCCATCCAAGGTTGCATTACCTGATAATGATCCTATTTCTGAAGAATCGAAAGATGATTTTAGTTCTCTAGAGTTTCAGATTCAAAAGAACTTAGGAGATAATCTAGATGTTGATCAGGTTCCTCAACATAGAGTAAAAAAGGATTATCCAGTTGAAAATATACTTGGTGATGCTACAAAGCCTGTTCGAACTAGAAATCAATTAAATAAGGAGATGACTAGTTTTTTTTGTGAAGTGAAGGATTCAGGTTTGATAACTTAGTGTTTGTATTCTAGTTTCATTTCACAAGTAAAACCTAAAAATGTTAAGGTGGCTCTATAAGATCCATGTTGGGTTAAAGCTATGCAAGAAGAATTAGCTCAATTCGAAAAACTTGGAGTAGGGAGTTAGTAGATATGCCTAGAGGTAAAGAACCGATTGGAACTCGTTGGATCATTACTAGGAATAAGGCACGTTTAGTTGTTCATGGGTTTGCACAACGAGAAGGATATGACTATAACAAAACTTTTGCACCAGTTGCTAGAATTGAAACTATAAGGTTATTTTTAGCCTATGCTAGTTTCAAAGGTATAAAGGTGTAGCAGTTAGACGTTAAGAGTGCCTTCTTGTATAGTGAAGTAAAAGAAGTTTATGTTTACTAACCACCAGGGTTTGAAGATCCTAACTATCCAAGAAGAGCATATCGACTTGATAAGGCTCTTTATGGATTACAACAATCACCCAGAGTGTGATATGAAAAAGTGTCGACACATTTGTTGAAAAATGGTTTTACAAGAGATTCGATAGACAGCACCTTGTTTATCAAATGGCGGAAGCGAGATTATTTGATTGTACAAGTTTATGTTGATGATATCATTTTTGGTTCATCTAACACAAAGATGTGCAAAGATTTTGAAATGAGCATGAAAATGGAATTTGAAATGAGTGCTATGGGGGAACTGCAATTCTTCCTCGGACTGCAAGTTGATCAAAGGAAAGATGGATTTTTCATACACCAGTCTAAGTATGTCGATGACATTTTGGAGAGGTTTCAAATGTTAGAATCCAAGACATATGGTACTCCTATTCAGCAAAATCATGGTTTAGGGGTTCTTAATCCTAAAGATGAACTTGTGGATGCAACTTATTATCTTGCTATCATTGGCTCATTAATGTATCTGACTACTTCGCGTCCAGATATTATGTTCGCTGTTTGTCTCTGTGCTAGATTTCAAGCTAGTCTGAAATAGTCACATTTGGTTGCAGCAAAACGTATCCTACGTTATCTGAAAGGAAACCAAGGGCTTGGTCTATGGTATCCTATGGGAGGAACGTTTGGTTTTGTTGCATATACTGATTCGGACTTTGGCGGTTGTAACAATGACAGGAAGTCTACGACTGGAGGTTATCAATTTTTAGGAGGTAGATTAGTATCGTGGCAGTGCAAGAAAATGTGTTGCTCAGTCTTCCTGTGAAGCAGAGTATATGGCTGCTGGTAGTTGTTGTTCCCAGGTATTATGGATTCAGCAACAACTTCGTGACTACGGTATGGATTTTCTTGATACTCTTATTTAAGATAGACAATAAAACAGCTATAGATATTACAAATAACCCTGTCATGCATAAAGTCACCAAGCATATTGATATTAGACATCATTTCTTACGTGATTGTGCCCAAAAGAAGTTAATTCATTTGGAAAAGGTTATAACTGATGATAATTTAGTCGATTTATATACTGAAGCATTTCATAAGACTCGCTTTGAGAAGCTGATTCTTCTCAACGGTATGAAGAATGTTGATTCATACTAAATCTATCAAAGAATTAATTTTGTATCTTTGTGTCTTAGTTTGTGTCTGTAAATAGCTAGAGTCATAAAAATACAAAAAGTGTTCTTAGTGTCATAAAACCCATAAAAATGTGAAAAATCAGAAAACAACAAAATGAAATAAGATAGAGATTTAAGTTGATGCTTTAAGACGATTAGAAGTGAGGATACTTAGCTTTTATGTCTGCTTAATCGTAATATAACTGCTTAGTACAGTGATTATAATTTGGAATATATTGGTAGGCACAAAGTACCAAGGTTTCCTCAAATCTGGAATTATTTATAAAACTTCTTGTGGGAAACATATTCAGATATATGGCTAAAAATGCTTGCTTTTCAGTAATGAATTGATATAGTCCTTAATTTCTGTGAAAGATCTAGCATTATTATTGGATTTGTTCAATTTATAGGCAAAAACCTCTACAAATCATGAGCATGAAAGTTAAAATGTGATATTGTTATGCAGATGAAATTAATGCAAATTAAGGGGCTAATGTAGTCTTTGAGATTCAGACAAGTATGTCCTTGGGGTGTCTTTGTATACCTAGCCTAGCTAAAGCTTCCAACTTAGGATAGGTCGTCAGAAAGTTCGTTACATGGGTCTCATAGAAAATCATGGGTTCCTTATAAATAATGAAATGCAAAAGCAAATAAAGTTAAATCACAAAATAATTAAATGTTGTTATCCAAAAAGTGTCTCATGATTTGTTTAAGGATGTTTTTGATTATGCCTTGAATATATGTTATCTTAGTGCTTGTGTCAATTATGGAAGTATATCTGAATATGGGTCACAAAAGTTCGCAAACTAAAGTGTGGCATGAGTAACTTACTAGGTTACATGGTGACTGTTCTTGACTCAAGTAATTTGAAAGCGTCACATCATCAGGAAGCTGGAAGTACGAGTGTTTAAGAGGACAAATATACCGATAATCGTGGTTGGGTCACTGCTCATAACTAATAATGAGAGAATTATTTCTCACTCGCAGGCTTATGTAATTGCTAATCTGATCTAATTCGTAGAAACTTAAGATTTCTTGTAAATAATAAAGTAGTTTAGATTTTATTTTATTTCTATTTCTATTTCTATTTTATTTTTGTTTTTGTACAATAAGTGTCAGTTTGTTGTGTTAAACTAGTTCTTATTGCTTGTGAGATTTAATAAGTCTTGTTCTTTATGGTATATATGTTTAAAAGATGAATTTTCTAATATAGAAATAAGTTGTTTAAGTTTAGAAAATGAATTTGTTTTGAAAATTGAAAAGTTAAAATATTTTTGAATGTGTTTCAGTATATTTTTGACATTTCAATTGATTTTGGTTGATAAGTAGCTTGACAAAGATGTGACTTGACTTAGAATTTATTCTATTGCTAGTTTAAGATCTTGATTGTTTCTTGCATTCTTATGTTATTTTGATGCATTGATGAAGTTTGTTAAGTGTGCAAGTTACAACTTTTATTTTATACATATGCATTGAGACAGACAACAATCTATGCACGAAACGTGCTACAAGGATAAATAGCCTAGAACTTTGTGTAATAGGTTAGGTTATTATTATCTAGATCACAACCTAAGATGTAAAGTGATAGGTTATAGATATGATATTTTGATGAATTTGTAGTGCATTATACATTGAATATTTTTCTTTGTAAGTTTACATTTGTTAAAGTTAAGCATCGAATGAAAAATGATCGATTTAATGTCAAGATTATAATATAAGATTCATTTGATACATTATTCTGATGCCATGTTAGTATGGATGATTTTTGGTAAGATTACATTTTCGAGCAAATACAAGGTTCAGGTAACGAGTATCTACAGGTTTATGTTTTCTAAAAAGTCATAATTTTTCCTTGCTAAGATTTCTGGAAATTTTATGAAATTTGGTTAAGTGTGCAGCTTGTGTGGATTAATATTCGAATTCGTCTGTGCTGGCGTCAGCATGCCTTGCGCTGACATCAGCAAGAAACCCACGAAGACCTATTTGGTCCAGCCCATGAATTGAGTTAATATAGATATGGGTTTCACCTTACTTAATTACATTTATCCAAAATTAAACCCTAAAATTAACCACACGATGTAGCCACCTCGCGCGAACTATACATCTGTTTCTATTTTCGATCGATTTCATCATCTTTTCAAGTTAAACATCCAGATTTGTTGGTATAATTACAGTCTAGGATAGTTTATTGATGTTCTTAACTTGAAAATCACCGAATTTAAGCTGTTATAATGCCCGATTTTCGAATTTTCTTTACGTGAACAGTAACATGGACGAACTAAACATTAGATCTTTGATTTTTGATAATTTGGACTGAAATTTGACTTGAAATTGGATTAATTGATGTTATTACACATTAAATCTAACTAAAGTTTGAATAAACATGTCTCAAATTAAGATTATTTGAGGATGTTATGTCTCGGTCACTATTCACACGAAGAACACACTCCGCACGAAGTGGCTCGTGTTTATCGAATTTGTTTCGATAATTGATTTCTAGGTATTTAACGAAACATAAACAAGTCCAAGTTGATGATTAATATCGATTTTGATTGATTAATTTCTCAAATGGAGATGTTTTCTACCCAGTGTTTTTGGGTTTGCATGAGGTTCGTGCTGAAGTCAAACGAAGAGGGTCTCCCTCATGCCGACGTCACCACGAACCAGATCGTGGACTTTGTGCAGGTATGGCAGGACTTTGTCACCTCTAACCTTTTATTTTCTCTTCATTTTTCGTCTGTTTTTGTGTAGGTATGGCGGGACAAGGTGAAGGTGCTCGCGTGTTCGTCAAGGAACATAATGCTGCTATTGATCTCAGTATTACACAGCCGGGATGCACACCAGAGTTTCACGGTGTCCTTCAATATCTCGCACGTTCTCGCATTTGATTTTCATTGACTAAGAACCCTCCGTTAGTTATAAGTCTTGTTAGGTCCAGTTTAAGCTATAAACTGGAGCTCTCTAGCGGCATCTGAAAAGCATGAAGAATTGTCCGAAATATTAGAAGTCCAGTTGCATTGTACAATCTAAGAAACTGATGACTTCCTCCAGTTGAGATCTGAAGACTTAAATCTGAAGACCTTCCAGTTGAAGTCGAAGACAACAAGTGGAAGAAAGGAAATGTCAATGGCAGCGAAGCCCAGTTGACATTTCACCTAATCAATCAACTGGAGATCCTTCAGTGTAAATGCCTTTACAAAGCTTTACACTGATCACCAGGAGGACCTTTTACACTACATCCTTTTAGCCGGACAATAATCTTGTCTGTGGATAAAAGTGCAAAGATGTAGAGTGGTTGAATAAAGTAACCTTATGTCTTACTTTATTTAGCACACACAAAGGATTATTTAACAATACTTTTGTGTGCTGTCAACCATACTTACACGTCGAAATTGAGATCCCAATGCTCATACTTCGACTATAAATAGAGGTCCTTGCACAAACATTTTCACAACTTTGCAAATACATACATTCTGCAATATTGGTGAACTTGTGCAATATTCTCTCAATCGCAAAAAGGAACATTTCACAACTTTAAGTGTTTCGATTGTTAGGAGAATTTCCAAGTATAGATCAATTGTATTTCATAGGTTGTTAGGATATTTACATCTTTGTATTATCTTGATTCCGCAACAACCTTGTATTTTATTTAACAATCAATAAATAAAATACACTTGAAAAATACATATTGTCTCATCGATATAAATACTTGTCACTTATATCTATTGCATTGTATTTACTTATTTACATTGTCACCTTAATAAGTAAACCTCCAGATTACCTGGTACACAACCACTCTAAACTGGTCACGTCCAGATTAAGTGATTGTGTTGCAAAGTACACTCACCATTGACATAGAGGTGTTTTCAGCACCCATCTAGTAATAGTTGGGACTTACAAGTGGTATCAGATCAGGCAGGTTGAATTGTTTCAATTCTATAACCTAGGTCTGCTTCGATGGCTCCTTTAAATACTAACCCTCCTCCTCCTCCTCCTACTCCTGGAGCAAGCCACATCCATGTACATTACTCCAACACTCCAGTTCCCAAATTCGATGGGAATGGTGAGACCTTTGGTACATGGAAAGCTAGAATGCTCTTGCATTTTGGTGGGATAGAGAGGTATATGTTGAAAATCCTTAAGGATGGACCATATATACCCATGTCCAGTGGTGTTAGCCCTCTTCTTGACCCTACTGGGAGAAGAGGTACTAGGGAAAAGTCTGAGGAACATAGGTCAGACGAGGATCGCAGACTGGTTGATCTTGATACCAGACTGAAAAACATGATCCTTGCTGCTGTCCCTGAAGAATTAATTCCAACACTTGTGCTGTTTCCCAGTGCTAAATCTATGTGGGATGAATTAGTTCTCCAGTTTGAAGGAGGAAATGATACCATTGTCACCAGAAAGGTTGCTCTATGAATCCTTCTTTGCTCTTCCCAATGAAAGTTTAACTGGTACTTACACCAGATTTACTGGCCTAATTAATCAACTTAGAGGCTTGGGAGTGGAGAAGGATAAGGATATTCTTCTTGAGAAATTTTGTGATGTATTGCCATCCAAATGGGCATACATGGTTCTTGTCTTAAAACAAAGTAAGGCCTTGCACAGCCATACTCTTGCTTCCCTTTATGGAGCCTTCAGATTCACTAAAGATAATGATGCTGCAAGGATATTGGCTGAGCAAGATGCTTTAAACCATGCTCAGAGTTCCAAGGTCGCCAACCTTACTGGGAAACCTTGTGCTGCTTTAATGTCTGCAGAGAATGTCCAGTTACATTCTATGAAGGAGATGTTAAAAACTTATTGAACTCTGGCCTAACCACAAATCTAAGTAATGGTTGTGAGGAAACTGACGATGATGATCTGGTAGCCATGATTGCTAAAACCTTTAACAGGTTCAAGCTTAAATCTAATCGATTTAATGGGTCCAATAATGCTTCCAGTTCAAATTCTCTGGATAAGGCCAATCTTATTTGATACAAATGTGGTAAGAAAGGTCATTTCATGAAGGAATGCAGATCTAGTCAGATGAACAACCAAACTGGTCCTGTTGTCCCAAATTTTGTTAAAACTGATGATTATAAGGCCAAATACAAGAAACTTAAGGCCCAAATTGCTCTTATGTCTCTTGAACAAGAAAAAGAGAAAGAAAATAACAAGTGCATGATGGCTCAAACTGAAGGGAAATGGGAACTCTCTGATGATTCATCTGATGATGAAGAAGAGATTAGAGATGTGTGTTTCATGGCTTTGGAAAATCAACAACCGATGGTAAAAGATGATGTTGTTTCTGGAAGATGGGTGGACATCATTTTAAAGAAGGTAAGAGATTATGATGTTGAATTGGATACAGAACTAAAACTGGATATTGCTGAATCATTAAATGATGACCTGTTATTTGTTGAAACTATGAGAACTGACTATGAAAGATACCTGGAAACTGTTTTAATTGAGTTTAACAACATGAAAGGTCAAATTAATGATTTGCAAAGTGTCCAGTTGGCTCTCAAAGAGTCAGATTTGAAAAATGAGGCATTGGAAAGAGATAACCAAAAACTAAAATTTGATCTTGAAAAAGAACACATGGTTATCAATTCTTGGGTACAAGCATCTGGTAAAAATTATGACGCTTTTTCAAAAACCATTGATGCTCAAAAAACTGCCTGAAAATCTGGTGATCTTCAGATGGCAGCTGTTATATCCACAACTCACCAAATGCCAGAATCAGTTAGAGTTGAGACTCCTTATGACTCCTCTAACTTTGCCAAATCTGAATCCATTGAGACCACCCCTGTTGAGGTCAAAACTGGAGCCAAGAAGGCTAAAGCTCCAGTTAAAAGGGAAACTGGTGATAATCCTTTACCTCAAAAGTCCAAAGAGCCCAAGACTCCAAAGAATCAAAATTTTGTTGAACCCAAGTCCAAGGTTCAGCAGCCTGAAGAAAACAACTTTTTGTTAAAACTGGAGAGTCAACTCCAAAATTTGTCTAGGCAAGTACAAAGTTGTACTGCCAGAATAAATAATCTATAAGGAGCTTCGTCTTCTTCAGTTGAAAAGCAAGTTGTTAAAACTCCTCCATTGAAGTAAAAGCAAAAACAAATCAATCTGCTTAAAAAGGAGCAAAATCTGGAATAAAAAAGGAGGATGTTGTTGTTCCCATCAAACCAATCGTTTTTTACTCCTGAAGCTGGAAATAATCCTCCAGTCCAGCCTCCAGTTCCAACCCAAGTAATTCTGCTGAGACTTCTCAAGGGAAGTCTGGTGGACCCATCAAGAAAAGATGGGTTCACAAAAATAACTAATTATCTACTTGGGTGTGCAGGGCAATCGAAAGAAGAATATCTGGTATTTGGACAGCGCTGCTGGATGGTCAAAGACCGGATATAAGCCCTTGCTGGAAGAGTTCACTGTCCAAGATGGACCGGCAGTGACATTTGGTAATGATGGAAGTGCGAAAACTGAAGGATATGGTGTCATTGACAATGGACAGGTCCAGTTTACTAAAGTTGCATTTGTTAATGGTTTGAAATATAACCTGATAAGTGTCAGTCAACTTTGTGATGATGGATATAAGGTGTTGTTCGATATTGCTCAAGGCACCATATTTAACAAAGATTGGAAAGTGGTGATGATTGCACCAATGAAAGGGAATGTGTACATAATGGACATGGAACCAGCTCCAAAAGAGCATTGTTTCTATGCTAAGGCAGATGAGGACACCAACTAGCTGTGGCATAAAAGGTTATCCCACTTTAATTTCAAAAATATCAATAAGTTGTCAAGAGAACAACTGGTGGATGGGATACCTTTAATTTCCATTAAAAAGGAGAAGCCATGTCTAGGGTGTGAGATGGGCAAGAAGAAAATAGCCAGTTTCAAGACCAGGCAAAACTTCAGTATCACTGAACCTCTTCACATGCTTCATATGGATCTTTTTGGTCCAGTGAATGTTCAAACTAAAGCTGGTAAAAGATACACTTTAGTTGTTGTTGATGAATACACCAGGTATTGTTGGGTGATATTTATCAGATCAAAAAGTGATGCACCTGGTGAAATTATCTCTCTCATCAAGAAAAATGAGCTCAAGTTCACCAAGAAAGTTTGTCAGTTGCGAAGTGATAATGGAACTGAATTCATCAACAAAGAATTGGAATCATTTTGCACTGACACTGGCATTTCTCAGAACTTCTCATCAACTCGTTCTCCAGAGCAAAATGGTGTGGTTGAAAGAAAGAATCGCACATTAATTGAAGCTGCCAGAAGTATGTTATCTGAATTGGGTCTTCCCACCTGTTTTTGGGCTGAAGCTGTGGCAACTGCTTGCCATACCCAAAATCGGTCAGTATATGTCAAGAGACATAGGAAGACTGCCTATGATGTCCTCAGGAATCGCAAACCAAATATTGGATATTTTCATGTATTTGGCTGTCCAGTTTTTATCTTATACGATTCTAGTCAGTTGGGAAAGTTTGATGCAAAGGCTGAAGAGGGTGTTTTCGTGGGGTATTCAGATATTAGAAAAGCCTATAGAGTCTATAATTATAGACTCCAAAAGGTACATGAGACAATTTATGTCACATTCGATGAATCTAATGAAGCAATCAATAAAAGACTAAGCCTTGATTTATCTCCAGTTGTCCCAGTTGATTTTGGTGTATCTGATCAAGTTCATCAATCAGTCAAAACACCAAGAGATGTTTCCAGTCACCAGGACTTGGAACCATTTATACTAAAGAAAAGCTCCAGTGACACTTCATTCTATCCCTCCATCAGTTTCAATTTACCACAGAAACTCGTGATTGGATCAGATGTTCGTGCCACAACAACATTATAACCAGTTCAAACTTCTCCAATTCCTCAAAATATGCCTTTATTTGAAGTTAATCATGTCAACACGCCAGTTGACACTGATGAAGAAGTTGAAGTAGTTTGGGCTGATCCTTCTCCAGTTGCCACAACTGTTGAAGATCGTCAGGTGTCTTACACTGATGTTGTGCAAAATCAACCTAGTCAATACACTAAATGGACAGTTGCTCATCCCATTGAGCAAATTATTGGAAATCCAGATAGTGCGGTTCAGACTAGAAGAGCCACAAGTGAACAATGCTTGAACGTCACCTTCTTATCACTGATTAAACCGAAGAAGATTGACGAGGCTTTAGCAGATCCAAGCTGGGCTGAGGCTATGCAAGAAGAACTTAACCAGTTCGAAAGGAACAATGTTTGGGAACTTGTTCCTTGTTCTCCAGGGTTAAAAAAAGAACCCATTGGAACGAGGTGGGTCTACCGAAACAAGATGGATGAAGATGGCAATGTTATCAGGAACAAAGCAAGATTAGTTGCCAAGGGTTATTGTCAAGCAAAAGGTGTTGATTTCGATGAAACTTTTGCTCCAGTTGCAAGACTTGAAGCCATTAGAATTTTTCTGGCTTATGCTGCTCATTTGCAATTCAAAGTCTTCCAGATGGATGTCAAAAGTGCGTTCTTGAATGGCAAGTTGGAAGAAGAAGTGCATGTTAAGAAGACTCCAGGTTTCGTGAATGAAAAGCATCCTCACTGGGTATATAGACTAAACAAAGCTTTGTATGGTCTTCGTCAAGCCCCAAGAGCCTGGTATGACACTCTAACTAAACATCTTCTCAACGATGGTTTTCAAAGAGGTGCAATAGATAATACCTTGTTTATCTTGAAAGAAAAAGGTAATATCTTACTGGTACAAATTTATGTTGATGACATTATATTTGGGTCAACTGATGATGGAATGTGTAAAAGGTTTTCAAAAATCATGTCTCAAGAATATGAGATGAATTTAATGGGTGAATTAACATTTTTCTTAGGTTTACAAATTAAACAAACCATGGATGGTATTTTTATTAACTAAGAAAAATATGTCAGAGATTTGTTAAAAAAATACAAATATGATTCTATCCCATCAAAAACCACACCTATTTCAGCCCCATTAAATTTGGACTCTGACCCAAATGGCAAACCAGTGGACCAAAAGGAATATCGTGTAATGGTTGGTTCACTGATGTATTTAACTGCCAGTCGACCAGATATTATGTTTGCAACATGTCTATGTGACAGATTTCAGGCTAATCCAAAAGAATCACATTTGCATGCTGTTAAACGCATTTTCAGGTACCTGAAAGGGTGCCCTAGCCTTGGTCTTTGGTATCCCAAAGGCTCAGGGTTAGATCTAATGGGTTATTCAGATTCAAATCATGCAGGTTTGTAAGATTGATAGAAAATCCACAACTGGTGGTTGTCACTTCCTGGGGGGAAAACTGGTGAGTTGGACCAGTAAGAAGCAGACTTCGGTCTCAATGTCTACTGCTGAGGCAGAATACATTTCTGCGGCCAGTTGCTGTGCCCAGATTCTCTGGATCAAAAACCAGTTACTTGAGTATGGTATGAAATACACAAGAACCCCAATTTTTTGTGACAATACCAGTGCAATTGCTATATCTCACAACCCAGTGATGCACTCAAAGACAAAGCATATTGACATCAGGTATCACTTCATTCGTGATCATGTTATGAAAGGAGACATTGAAATACATTTCATCCCCACTGATAAATAGTTAGCTGATGTCTTTACAAAACCTCTTGATGAGAAAACTTTTAGACATCTCATCAGTGAACTGGGTATGTTAAATCCTCATTAAACTGGAGAGGCCCTCCAGTTGAGGATGGTCCAGGTGATCCTTGATTGGTTGGAGATTGAACGCCTTGATGTACTCAAAGACTAGTCATTGATCAAATGGATCATATTTTTAGGGGGAAAAGACTCAAAATATTTTTCCAAATTAAAATTCGGTTTATTTTGAAAAATGCAACTGAGAGTCATCAGTTGAAACTGGCATCTGGAAAATCTCTCCAGTATGCTAGTTTGGTCTTGTCATAAACTGGTGGTCAACCAGATTTCATAACGTTATGTTTTACTTGGTGGATACTTGTGACACGTGATGTTACTCGAGTCTTTGTCTCGCACTCACAAACGTCACCTGACATGTCTTACGTGTCAAGACTTTTTGCTGAAAATTACTGCACTTTTTATGGGAATTGTTGAAGTTAATGGGTGAGTGGGAATACCAGCCGTCATAGCATTAAATGCTTAATGGGAGGTATTAAAAGTTTATGAATTCTCAAAATTACTGAAAATCAATTTTTAC
Source organism: Erigeron canadensis (assembly GCF_010389155.1). Lineage (NCBI taxonomy): Eukaryota > Viridiplantae > Streptophyta > Magnoliopsida > Asterales > Asteraceae > Erigeron > Erigeron canadensis. The sequence continues at coordinate 13,493,805 of NC_057766.1, read as the reverse complement.
AAACTATTTCAAAATTAGGGATTAAAATATCTTTTCGTATATATTTTGGTAATATTTTATTACCTATATATACCCCCACTAAATACCTTTCTCATTTACTTCACTCAAAATTCCTTTCATTTACTCTTCCAATCATTCACAATTCGAGATCCCTTTCTCTCTTTTTTCTTTAAATCCAAAACCCTAAATCCAATATCACAAATGGCTCCTAAATCATCATCTTCTTCATCTCATTCCCGTGATGTGAATCTACTCACTGTTGAGTATACTCCATCAGAAAATGTTTCTCGTGCTGTGGGTGCTCCCATTAGTTCTAATATGATAAAATTAAATCCAAATAATCCAATGGCATCTCTCCAAGGGCATCAGGCCGCTGACTCTCTTATTGGGAAAATCCAATCCTTTCTTCGGATTTCTCCCCTCAGCGACGCCTTTTCTCTGAACCCACGCAAGCTGTTTCACGACTACTTGTGCAAGTTCTGGTACACAGCTTCTATTTCTGATGACTGCTCATCCATCTCCTTCTCTTGAAAGGATGGGTCAGTCCCATGTACCATCACCACTGAGACATTGAGGGAGGCCCTTAACCTCAGTTACTAGAGACAAAATGAAAGTCCAGTGGTGATTTCCTCTAATATCAATTTCCGTCAGGTCTTCCTTGACATGGGGAATAAAGAAGTTTTGGAGGGTGATGCACTGAAGACTAAGGGATCAATCACTATGAGAGGGCTTTCACCATCCTGGAAGTACTTCATGGTCCATTTGGTGGAAAGTTTAAGTGGGAGTTCTGGTGGTTTGGACCAGATAAACTCTTTCCAGGCAGAGATGGCATACTGCCTGTGGAATGGACTGAGGGTGGATTTTGCAAATGTCCTGTTTAGAAGCCTAAGGTTTAAGTTGAAAGGCAACAGAGGTCCTTGTATCCCATTCTCAGGATTTCTATCCCTTTGTTTCATTCTTATTCTGGGCAGAGAAGAGTACAACAACACGCAATCCTTATACTCTGTGCCAGAATTATTAAGAAATCTGGACAACCTTGTGTCCACTTCTGATGAAGCCCAGATTTCCCCAAGAATGCTACTGGCATTCTCTAGAACTGATGCACCACCATCGGGTGAGTCAGAAAGACAACTGGGCGTGCCTCAAAATAATGAGGGACCCACTAGTTCGTCTGCAGGTGCTGTGACTGTTGCAGAAACTGGAGATCTCCCCTCAGGTATCCAGGCGGTTCCAAAAGCAAGAAGATCTACCAAAAATAGAAGAAGATCTAGATCAGGACTTGCTGTATCTGACCAGTCAAAACCTGTGATTGTGGTCCCTGAAGCAGTAGCCCATGATACTGCAACTGAGGAAAGAGCAGTTGTAGTTGAGGCTCCAGTTACCTCTTTTCAGGGAGAAGATGCTTTGGCAACGGATCCTATAACTGATGAAAGCATTGAGGACACTCAAACTGGTCATCAGGAGTCTGAACAATCTATTCAGCCACCCCCAACATTTATGGATCTTGGCATAAATGAGGGTGAGTTTCAGCTTGAGTCTTCGGATTCATCTGAGACTGAATCTGACCAGGAGATGGCTGATGCAACTATAGTTGATCAGCTCCCTTCTCTCCTTGGTCAACCCCAAGAACCCCAAGTTTCAGTTTCCCCACTAAACTTACAAAGCATAGAAATACCTCCAGTATTCGCCTCTCGCCAACTATTTTCTTCTATGGGTGTGCCTAGAAATAGACACATCCTAACAACACCGTCGACGTCATTCACACCTGAGCTTTCTCAGCATAAACGACAACTTGAATCTCTTCCCTTCATTTCTACAACCCCTCCTCTTCTATCAACTGACGCTACTGCAACTGGAGAACCAGATATTGGAAACTGGCAATGTTGATCAATTGCCTTCAGTTACTGAAAGCGAAAGTCAGAAATTAGCAAGGGTGGGGTATCTGGTCAAGGAAAGGAAGAAACAAATGAAGGCAAATCAATTTGAATCAAGGAAAAAGCTTCCAACCCCTCTTGTTGATGTAACTGACGCACAACTCCTTGGCTTGACACTGTTGGAATACAAGAAAATAAAAGAAGATCCAAGGATTGTCAATGCCCTGAAGGAAATGCTTGAAGTAGAACTGGACAAACACTACCAAGATGATGAGGTTGGACTTGATGCCAAGTGTTTGAATGTATCGGTGGAAAAGGCCAAAGAGATAAGGTCAGAAGGGATTCTCAAAAGGATTGAACAGGTGAAGAAGGTGGTCAGCAAAGTATTAACTGCACCCAAGTCCAAAGGAAGAAAACTGAAAGCCTTATCAAGAGATGCAAATCTGAGGACTTGGGTAGAACCATCTGAACCGACAACTGATGATATTCGAGGTGCTACTCAAAAACTGAGCACGAGCAAGATTAAGCTGACAAATGAATCAGAGGCTCGCACATATTTATCTGATGTAAAGCGTCGAAGGCACACTAAAGGTAAGATCACTGATGTAAAAGTATCAAGCAAGCCTGGTGCCAAACATTTTGTTGTTGAGGTACAATACTTTGGTGGACCCAAATGAACAACTGAGAACCCTGATGTCCATCAGTATGGTCATTCAGAGCATGTAGAGATGTTGAGTTTGCTGGAAGGGAGGCAGAGGAAGAACAAGGTTGAAAAAGGCTGGGAATATGTATTGCAAAATCTGATCAAGTTCAAGCAAAACATTGAAGAAAGATTAGGCCTTGATCTTGAAGACAAACAGCCAATTTCATCAGTTGCCAAAAGAAGGAAAACAGCCATATCTGCTTGTAATTTTATTTACGTTCTTGTAACTTCATTGTAAAGTTGTGTATATACAAGTTGCCAGATTGTAATTCACAAGTTAGATATCTGATAAGATCTACAAACAATTATAACTAAACCCAAGCCATTTGATGATCTATAAAAATATCTTGGAAACTTAATAGGTTTTATCAAACTCAAGTATTTCAAACTTATACTTGTATAGAAACAAGTTTGAAAATATTTGGCAATATTTCAGGACAATTAGGGGGAATTTGTTAGGTCCAGTTTAAGCTATAAACTGGAGCTCTCCAGCGGCATCTGGAGAGCATGAAGAATTGTCCAAAATATTAGAAGTCCAGTTGCATTGTACAGTCTAAGCAACTGATGACTTCCTCCAGTTGAGATCTGAAGACTTAAATCTGAAGACCTTCCAGTTGAAGTCGAAGACAACAAGTGGAAGAAAGGAAATGTCAATGGCAGCGAAGCCCAGTTGACATTTCACCAGATTAATCAACTGGAGATCCTTCGGTGTAAATGCCTTTACAAAGCTTTACACTGATCACGAGGAGGACCTTTTACACTACATCCTTTTAACCGGACAATAATCTTGTCTGTGGATAAAAGTGCAAAGATGTAGAGTGGTTTTATTTAGCACACACAAAGGATTATTTAACAATACTTTTGTGTGCTGTCAACCATACTTACTCGTCGAAATTGAGATCCCAATGCTCATACTTCGACTATAAATAGAGGTCCTTGCACAAGCATTTTCACAACTTTGCAAATACATACATTTTGCAATATTGGTGAACTTGTGCAATATTCTCTCAATCGCAAAAAGGAACATTTCACAACTCTAAGTGTTTCGATTGTTTAGGAGAATTTCCAAGTTTAGATCAATTGTATTTCATAGGTTGGTAGGATATTTACATTCTTGTATTATCTTGGTTCCGCAACAACCTTGTATTTTATTTAAACAATTAATAAATAAAATACACTTGGAAAATACATATTATCTCACCAATTTATATACTTGTCATTTATATTATTGCATAATATTTACTTATTCATACTGTCACCTTAATAAGTTTCCTCCAGTTAACCTGGTACATAATCAATCTGAACTGGTCAAGTCCATATTAATTAATTGTGTTGCAAAGTTCACTCACCATTGACATAGAGGTGTCTTTAGCACCCATCTAGCAATAGTTTGGGACTTACAAGTCTCATTCGGAAGTTTTGGAACTCGGCTAGACCAGTGCAGATGGGTTATCATACTGTCATTCGCACAACGGTTGAAGGTCGTAATTTCTTGTTCTCAGCTGGAGACTTAAGGACTATTTTGCACTTAGGTAATGACGACATGGAGCAAGGTCCTACTGATTTTGAGGAATCGTTTTGTGATGGTGCTCTTTGGCGTATGGGTTATGTTGGTGATTTTACACATCCTTATCGCAAGAATCGTCTTAGAGGCAAATGGAAGTTGCTTGCCTATTATTTCTTGAGGTCCATCAGTCATCGGAGTGTAGGTCATGATCAGATGAACATCTACACTGCTTCACAGATGGTTGCTCTAGTACTGAACAAGCCTTACAACTTTTCTCAATACATTTTTTGATAATTTGGTTAAGCAGTTGAGATTATTTGGGAGCGACAAGAAATTCTTTTTGTTTCCAAGATTTGTGATGATAAATCATTCGGTTTTTTGCAGCTAATTTACCTCGTAACGGTCCGACGTTTAATTTAGGTCGTTTGACTCATAAAGTGTTTGTTGAGAGTATGAAACACTCATCGGGTGATGATGTTCCGGATGATGTAGATAATCCACCTTTGTTTGGACATTTGATTAATCCAAACTATGTTGCACCTCGACAAGGTTGGGAAGATGAAGAACCCGTTGCTGCTACTGCAGCTGTTGATGCTCAAGATCAAGAAGATCTTCAGGAAGAGCAAGTTGATCAGTTTGAAGGACTCAATGATGTTCCTTTACTTGTTGAGAATATGGAAGATAAGGGTTACAGCTTTGGAAAGTCAGCTAAAGCTCCAAGCTACTAAGCATAAAGAAGAGATGGACTTAATGACAGCACTTGTTCATTCTCTTGGTTCTCGACTTGACCAATTCTTGGCTCATGGGGGAGATAAAAGTGGTTGTAAGGATAATGAGCTTTCAAAGAAGACAAGAGATGATGATCATGACGATCAAGATCAAGCTCAAGATCCAGATCAAGTTCAACCAACAGCTGGTGAGCCAGAGAATAGAGATCAAGGTCTAGGTCAAGATGCTAATGTTGCTCCTGTGATTACTTCAGAGACTGCAGATATTCAGGGGAGTCGCCAAGACCAAAAGAGTCAGAGATTGCTGGTACAGCTGGTGCTAGTACATATGGGACTTAGAAAGATAAAGGAAAAGTTGTGGTGGTTGCTCCAGATGCAGATCCTGATGATGGTCCAGAGTCAACAGAAGATAAGGAAACAATTAAGGTAACTCCAATTCTAGTAAAAGTCCTGATTATCACAGTCCAAGGAAAGTGAGATTAGAACAGGATAGAATAAAAAAGAAGATTCAGGAAAAGTTCGCGAATGATCCTCATAATCTTGTTGATGAAGAATCTAAAGTATGGGAAAATCTTAGCATGGAGGTTAATCAAGCGAATATAGACCTTGATAGTGATAAATGGTCGGATTCAGATCGTCATTGGAGAGAGAGAAGATGGCTAAGGGTTTTGAATAACATGTCGTCTGGCTCTGATTCTAGTTCTAATGATCCTGAAGATTCAGATTCTTAGAAGAAAGGGCATTTTCGATCTTTTGTGGAGCTGCAAAAGTATACAAGGTTGAGAGACCAGAAGTTATGGCTATGTACAAGTTTAAGGAAGCTACACAAGTTGAAGAATATAAAGAGCTTCTTAAACTTACAAAGAAGTATAATCCGAAACTTCTTGAAGAACTGATGGTTTACCATTCTCGTCCTTCATAATCAGCTTAGTCCAATATCCATTGCTCCTTGAAGGTGCCTTGGATACATGTTGACTCACCATAGGTCTCTTACCAAATGAGGTAAAATGACCTCTTGGAGGAGAAGACCTAGGAGAGTGTGGACTATACCTAAACTTAGTCTGTAACATATCATAAAAGTTATTAGTATTTTCATTTCTATTCATAGAAGATCGATTATGAATCACATGATTATTCTTATATTCAGATGAAACATTCCTTGGTTGACTAAGTCTCTGAGGAGTCTTGGGTCTATTATCAGAAACTGGGAAAACATGATTCTTAGATTTTCATTAGACCCAGTTGAACTATCCACGATTTAGTAGGAGAACTATCTTTCCTAACATAACGTCTCTTCCTATTTGGACAGCAACTATAAACATGTCCCTGTTCATAACAATAAAACAAGACCTACTTGCTCGAAGCTTCTTAATCTTATCACCAGACTCTTCTAAAGGCACACCTAAACATTCTTTTAACTTAATGGTAGTAGTCTCTTCTTCTGACAACACTTTGGACACATCATTCCCATTTTCAGAAAAATGAACTTTCTTTTGAATCCGTGGGAGAGTAGAAAATTGTGTCAAAGAAACCCCACTAATTCCTTATTTGTTCTAGGCTAGTGTTCAAATTAACTATCTCAAGCTTAGCATCAACTAACTCCTTTTCATTTTGAGCAAAATCTGCAGTCAGTTTAGCATATTGTTCATTTCCTACTTTTTCCATAAGAACTGATTCTCTAAGTTTCTCTTTCAAAGCAAGAATATCCTTATCTAAAGCTAGAATTTTATCTTTATAGAGACTTTCTTGTTGAACTAAACCTGAATTCTTAGCGAAGTAGGAGTCATTTTCTTTTCTAAAGTTTTCATTCCTAGCAGTTAAACTACCTACAAATTCATTAAGGCTAGAGATTTCATCATTCATAAGGGAAACTAATTTATAGACCTTAACAATAGATTGTAAAGAACTTACCTTCTGATCAGCAGCTTGACAGTCAGCCATGTATGCAACAAAGTCTTCAGTCGTCATGCCATCAGGAATCTCAAACTCTTTCATCTGTTCTTCAGCAGTCTTTTCAACAATTTTCTCAGCAACTGACTCATCTTTCTCAGTCAAAACGGATTCACTTTCTGACTTCATTGTCTCAATCACCTTCTGAACACTTTCACTAATTGTCTTAGATGATCTATCCTTACTAGTATAGACAACATAGTCAATGGTATTCACAACCTCATTAGCAATATGTGCATAATCATCATATATCTCAGCTAAATATGAATGATTTGAAGTATCTTCTGATTGAGTATCCCACTGATATGTACCATCTGGATTTTGAACAACTACTGCTTTAGACTCCAAAAGTTGTAGAGATACATTCTATTGGGGATTCGCTTGATATAAAATCATAGCTTGTGTCTTGTTGTGGTTAGGTGTAGTCACTCCTCCCTGATTATAATTCTGACGTCCCACAACAATATTATCATTTCTCTTTGGACGTTGACACTCCCTAGCAAAATGGCCAAATTTCATCATAGTTATAGCATTTAACTTTAATTTTGTCAAATCCTTTTGTACCTTGACCTACAAATCTACCAGTCCTTTGTGTGAATCTCCTAACTTTGATAGTAAGCATAGCAAACTGCCATTGAAGATCCATTTCTTCCAAGTCATTTGGATCCAGCTGGTTATAATCCTCATCAATTAGTGCAGGATCCATCACTTTTCCATATATGTTATGATTTATAAAGTTAACATGGGGTAATCTAGTTTACCCATATAGCCATATCGGATATATTTACACAATACTAAAAAAAATTATACTTTATTTTTTAAATGTTGAAAAATATGTAATAATTTCATTTTGCACCCCTTAAAATTATTTTTACTTATACTAACCCTTTGATGTGTATTTTCTAGTCTTAAATTTATAAACACGAAATACCTAGCTACTGACTACTACACACTTGCGGGCAGTGGACCCGCTCATATGCAATATAGTTGACTTGGTAAACCAAGGTCGAACACAAGGACTTATTAAGTAATTGTTAACAATAAAGCGATCCAAATTAAAGGGGGGGTGTTTTGTGGCCGAATTGCCACGTTGCAAAATTAAACTAGAAGAAAATAATTAAATCCGGTGTAACAGGGGCAGGGATCGTCCGAGAACAATAGTAAAAATGATTTGATATGACAATAATAATTAAAGGACACCTACTTGGATCAGGTCACATGCCAATCATCGGGTCTAAACATTACTTGCATTTGTTGAACGACTCAAAAGATAGACAAGACGAACTTCCGTTATTCTTGACACTTTAATTGCTCTAAATATAGTTGTCGCTTCCGCGTTTAATTTCTATTCAAAGCAATTAAGCATTAAGTTCCTGAGTTGATTTTTACGATTTAAACTATAAAAGCTTTCTTTCGAACTGCTTATTCACCTAATCAGATTCCTCTATCATAAGTGTTTACACATTCAAAGTGAATTTAATTGTTTAAAATCTTTATCGTTAGTTTCTTCTGAACTCCAACGACTTTGGGTTAATTATAGACCGATCAACCTTTTCATAAACCAATTGACAATGACATAGATTTCTTCCGAACTTCTAATTACAATTATCAATCAATAAATATAAAAGACAAAAACAATATTTAAACTCAAATAAATATGGATCTTCGATTAAACATAAAAACCTTGTTTAACGATTGCAAGTAACATTAAATTAACCCTATCACATGTTCACTACCCAAGCGGGTGTAAAGAAATTTAGACTCTCATGATGAAAAGATAAAAGAAAACAATAGTATGTGAAGACATAATGTACCGAATCTAGAAATCGTTCCAAGAATGACTAAAAATCTAATACAGAATGATGAAAATAATCCAATCGTAATCTTGATCTTCAAGGATGAATAAACTAATGAAAACCCTCCTCTAAAGATGCAAAACTCGGCTGGAGAAAAATAAGGTAGGATTTTGGAATGATAAAACAAGCTATTTATAAGTTTCCGAAAATTATTGTGCCTTAAGAAGTTTTATTGTGATTTTTCTAACTTAAACCTACTTCCTATCAATTATTGTAACTTGCAACATATATATAAGATACTGAGATGATTGTTTGTTACAAGTACAAATGAAATGGAAAGATATTTACAAGTACAAACATATTTACATAAAAAGTAAACTACTTCTTTGCTGGCCTTGAACCTGAGGGAGCATCAGTAGCTTTCCTTTTTGTTGGCGAACTGACTCTGCCAAATAGCCTTCCTTCCATCTCCACCTTGGCATTCATCTTTTGTTGAATTCTTGACATCCAAGCGCCAATCAGGTGAGACTTAGGCTTCCCTTTCAGAGCATGTATCATTTCTCTATGCTCAGAGATCCCAAACTCATGTACAGAAACTTGCTTGTATTCTTCTTCTGCCCTTCCTTCTCTCCTTACAATCAAATCAAACAACCTCAGACCATGTTCTTTAACAACTTCAACATCCAGAATCTTTGCAGAATTAGACCTGTGTTTCATGTAATAATCATATTGATCTTTCTCATGTTTATTTTGAATCTGAACAGCGTCTTCAGAAATTGATATGAATGTGGAAAGGTAAGAATCACGAGCATGTTTCCTTGATGATCTTGGGCCAGTAAGCTTTGGCTTCTGGGGTGGCTTGTTCAGTTGCCTCTCAACCTTTTGAACTTCAGCCAGATTTTCCTCTTCTTAATGGACATCTTAAATGTGAGACTCTCTAGCTTCTGTTCTAAAGGTGAGTAATTCTTACCACATTCATATTCTTCAACTTCGGCCAGGGCTTTCTGCACTCTTGGATCATTCTTGATTTTCAGATATCTTTCCAGTGAAAGACCAAGAGCTGCAGCATCCAACTGATCTAGGGTCTCCATCTTCAGATGTTGTTCCCTTTCTTGTCTTCGATTTTCCCTCCACATAACAAATTGGTTAAAGACTTGTTTCCGCAAGGCCTCTAACTTTTTGTTGTCTGCATCAAGATTATGCAGAGGGTAGCCTTTTTCATCCACCACAAGTCCAGATTTCTTGGACTTGGACTCCTCAACCAATTGGGCCTTGCCCTTATCTTTCTTTTCAGCTTCCTTCCCAGATTGTTGTTCCCCCTGAGCATGTGCAGAAGCACTTGCTTTAGTCTCAATACTCTTCTTTGTCATCTCAATCATTTCTTGAGTGTTAGACAGTAAACCAATTCCCCCTTTGGGGACCTCTGTAGGCATCTTAGAGTATGCTTCAATGGTTGCTTTCATAGCCTTCAGAGATTCTTAACTCTGCTGTTCTAGGCAGTCAAATAATGCCTTTGCTCATAGTTGAAAATTGTGCCCTTAACCTAAAAGAAGAGTTAAGAAGCAACTTCTCGTGTTCTTGCAAATCTATCTTCCTGAGAGAACGAAATAGATGGGGTGGGAGACAGAATTTCATCTAGTTGCTTGGACTGGTTCTGAACAGTTTTGTCAAGGTTGGACACTTAGGTTTTGATCTCAGAGACTGCAGTGTCAAGCTTGTCTTGCGTATTCTTGGTTAGCTCAGAAACCATGACCCTTAACTCTTTTTCCACTTTCTTAGCAACTGAAGCTGAAATCTGAGGTACGAAATTCTGATCGAATTCAGCCTTCAATTTGTCAAATACATCTTCACCCAAAGAAACACCAAGTGCTTTGTCATCCAAACTTGGTTTCTTCACCAACTCATTGACTTCCTTCCCGACTGCCAAGACATCTTGTTTCATCATTTCAACTGAGGAAGTCAGATTTGCAACAACAGAATTCTGAACATCCCTTTTGGTCAGTCTGAAGGCTTCACCAATAGCCTTGCTGATGTTATTGCAAGCCTTGTGAGTCCCTCGATAGCTACAGATCGCTCTCGAGATCGTCTATGATTATGTCGTGAGTGCGGAATCCTCACGAGATAACTAGTTTGATTAGTAAAATGGTATATCGCTAATTATCAAGTAAATAATCAGCCGTATTATGCTATATTCGTTTCTATATGGTATAGAACGAACTTAGGTGTCTGGTGTACGTGTATGTCGAATGTGATACCTTATTTTAGGGTATTCATTCGTATATATATGTTTCAGGTCGAACTGGGCTTGCTGGGCTTTGTTCTTACGAACTTAGCTGCCCAGCCCATGTAACGAAGTTAATCTTCGTTCGTACCAAACGAAGTTTATCTTCGTTTTCCTCTAACGAAGATATACCTTATCTTCGTTAGGTATAAGACTTAGTTATATTCCTAAGTATTTCATCTTAAGGAATCCTAACACATATTATGTTTGTACTTGTATATCACATAACAAACATCATACATAACACACATATATATAACACCAAAACATGTAATCGATCATTACCAAAACATAAAGTCCATAATCTATCAATTACATATATAGATACGACATAAATTAACATAATGTCTCAATCTAAACGACATATCAAATCTAAGTTGCTGTTGTCACATCAACGTACATCAACAAACTCCCCCTTGACAGCAGCACCTTCGATTTCTTAGTCTTCAAAATCTGATCATTCATCAAACAACAATCTTTTGCTATTTGCATGAATATCTTCATGTAAGCAGAGCTGAAGTATCTTACGATATCTACTTTCTTCATGCTTCCAAAATGGCAAAAACGAACACTCTGTATCGTACAACTTTCTCAGATCATTTCTTGAGAAGTTCACCAGCTGCATCGGATCATAAACTCTTCTCAACAAAATTTGCTTCTTTGAATCTGCATACATCTTGGCTTCACCAGAATTTCGATCAATTTCCCAATTATCCATCTTGTCCAAGACATTTTGTGCCCATTTCTTGACAGGGACCTTCATCATGCATTTAATATCATGTTGAACAAACTCAACTATTTTATCTGGCTTAACCACTCTTTTCTTCGATCTTGGCTCGATCTTAAACTGTGGTTTATCGTCCGATCGGGGGTTGGTACTTTTGACTCGGATTAGGGTTTGAGAGAGGATTCGTCCTTGGATTACTTGGGAGAACACCATTTTCCTTCCTTGCATTTAATGCCATCATCTTTTCCAGTTTCTTCTCCAATCCAAGAATCGCGGATTGTTGGTCTCTTGTCACCGTATCTACCTTGTGGTCGAGATTACTAATCTTCTCATCCAAAAACCTTGTACACTTGTCAAGTAAATCATGCCTCTTGTCATTCATGTTTATGTACTTTTCCATCATGTTTGTGAGCTTGACAATAGGGTCCTCCTTGACTTCATTTTCCGCTTTTGGTTGCTCCGGTTGACCGTTACTCCTTTGCCACCTATTTTGAAAAGAACCAAAGTTATTTCTAGATAAATTTGCATTATAATTAGAATTACCGGGATTTCTTTGAAATGGTCCTCGTTGAAAGCCTCCTCGGTATTGATTCTGGACAAAATTGACTTGCTCGGTGGTTTCTTCTTCACAATCTTCGGTATAGTGCATCTCCCCGCATTTGTTGCACCCGTGTGCAATCACCTTGAGGTCCTTATCCATAATGTTCAACCTGTCTTCAAAAGTAGAAAAAAGGTTAGATAAAGCTTTAAGTTCATGGATTACCTCATCATCGGGGCTGCTCTCGATGCTAGCCACGGTCCTTCTCGACTTTTTATCTCGATCCTTATCAGCTACATCTCGAGCTAAGCTTGCTTGCACCATATCTTCCATCATCTTGTACGCGGCATTAGTAGTCTTGTACAAAAAGTTACCACCTCCGGCTAGGTCCAAATCCTTTTGGGAACTCTTCCTTGCTAAGTCCAAATCCATAGAAAAGGATTTCCATGATCTCATCCTTGCTAAGTCCATTCCCGTGACAGTTTCTGATCATCTCCCTAAGCCTTTTCCATGCAACAACTAGTGATTCTCCTTCGTCTTGCTTGAAAGCTTTGATGTCTCGAAGCATTTTCCTAGCTAAACTCGGGAGAAAGAATCACGAAACAAACTCCTCGCGAAGTTGATTCCATGTGGTGATGGTACCTTCATCGAGCTCATCGAACCAAGCACGCGCCTCTCTAGTGAGAGACGACGGGAACTAGCTAAGTTGCACATCGTCATCAGTGACGTTTCCTCCGTATTTAAACATTTTGCATAGGCTAGTGAACTTGCTTACATGCTTGTGAGGGTCGGAATTAGCTCGGCCGTCGAACTGGTTATCCTGAATTAACTTAAGGTGGTGTCCTTTGACTGAAAATGAATCTCCTAGATTGGGTAAAACTATAGCGGATCCCGGCGTCGGTGCTACAGCTCTTGTCCTTTCCATCATCGGTCGGTCGAAATCGTCAATTACACCTCTAGGTGAGTTTGGTTGAGACATGGTTTCGGTTGTTCCTACTGAGTTTTCTAGGTTGAAAAGGTGTTCTAAATTCCTTACGGGGGTTGAGTTGGATCTGTAAAGTCTCTTCCTTCGTCTGAGTCTACTTAGGCTTGTCAAACTACGTCTTATGACCGTTCCGGATCTCAAACGCATGAACCACCTAAATATCCTGCAAAACTCTAGAAAAAGATCAACGCAACAATTTAATTCTAAAAATTGAAAAACTACACTAACTAACTAGCTAGAAATGAAAAACACAAATATTTTTGGATTTTTAAATTTTAAAAGAAAAATTAAAATGCAACTAATTATGCTAAACCTAATTTTGACCTAATTTGACCTAATTTTCTACTTAACCTAATTTGACCTAATATGAAATGCTAAAAAGTAACTACTTCGTGTCGAAACACAAAATAGGGTCGAACTACACTACTAAACTAAGAATGCATCGCGTCCCCGGCAGCGGCGCCAAAAAGACTTGATGGGTGTATGTTTTTTATTTATTTCCTAGTCTTTAAAATTTATGTTGTACAAGTAACTATCTAAACTAATACACACTTTAACGAGCAGCGAACCCGGTCAGTTGAGTATAGCCTAGTAGTAAATTACAGGATCGTTCGCAGGGACACGTTGCGTTACCTAATCTAGTAGTACGTGTAATTCTAGTTTGTTTGGGGGTTTGTCACTAACTCCTAATAAACTAATTTTTAGCAATTAAATAAGAAAATATAACCAAATGCTTTGCAGCAAAAGGCTACTCTGAAAATAGTTGTGAAAGGACGAATATCAGTAATTAAATTAAAATACTTGTTTGGCATCTCCGATCTCATGGTACGACCAAATACTATCCTACTGGTTTGTTAGCCTGTTGGAAACTTAATCACGGTTCAGATTCACTTTAGATTCACTTTACCTAAGTAGTAGTGTTGTCGCTAGACTCACACTACCCTTTAAAACAAATTCTTGCTAGATTCATTGTTTTAAGTATTATGACCTAAAGTTTGTGTTACTAATTCATATTTTAATTACCCGGCTCTTAAGCCATGACCAGATAAAATTCCCTCCGGTGACCACAGTGCTCGTTTCCAAGTCAAAGGATCACGTCTGGTATTGTTAAGCTTCATGTTCAATTCACCCTAGTTACTATGGTTCTGGATCCCTCGGTTACAAGTGAATCACTTTTTACTTCTAGTTATAGACCGACTAGTTGTTTTCTGTTCTAGCATATTAGTCCTAGTACGTGATCATAGACAATCATCATAATTAAACTAATATGTTCACATATAAAACCAATAGCAACATGAATTACTAATAAACATGAATCTACGATAAACAGTAAAGCACACTCCAACAGAATCTAAACAAACACAGTAAAACAATAAGCGTCTACATGATCACATTGATCCAAACAAGTATTCAGCCTACTAGCCTAGCATTATTAAAGGAATAACAAAGTCTGAGAATATAAAAGACATAGCTCAAAGAGAAAGAGTAAATAAAGATGAAAGATCTAGACCAAGAGTGAAGATCAGAAGGTGTTTAGATGCTCCAAAACCCTCTTGGAATATGCAATTTCGATCTAGGGTTATTCCTGGGCGGCTAGGGCTGCTGAATCGGCTCTCTCTTAGGGTTTTGAGGGTTAGTTCGAATTAAATAGGTGTTTAAGTCGGTTACTGATCTGGGCTGACCAGCGGCGTTGGTGGGCCTGCCAGCGGCGCTGGCTAATGGGCTAGCGGCGCTGGTGATACTTCGAGCGGCCGCTGGTGAAGCTTTGAGCGGCGCTTGTGGTCTGGAGAGCGTTCGCTGGTGAGCGCCAGCGGCGCTGGATATGTGTCCAGCGGCGCTGGTGGCTGTTGTCTTGCATTTGAGTCTTCGTTTGGCTTCCGAACCACTTCCTTGTATCTTGTAACTTCATAGACTTCCTTCTTGAGTCAGTTGATGTCATTTAGCCTCTCTCGCATCTTCCGGGAACCTGCACAAACATATCATTCATTAAGTATCGATAGTTCCGGAATATTAACTCATTTAAGCATAGAAATGAAGCCTTTCTTTAGGGGTTCTTATCACAAAATGGACGCTCATCAAGACCCAAACACAATATCATCAACATAAATTTATACAAGCAAGATATCACCTTTATCATGTAAAATGAACAAAGTGTTATTTATTGTACCTCTAACAAAACCGTTTTTCAGAAGATGTTTAGTAAGAGTATCATACCAGGCTCGTGGTGCTTGTCTCAGACCATATAAAGCTTTGTTTAGTTTGACACCCAGTAAGGTTTTTCTTCATTGATGAACCCTGGTAGTTGATACACATATAATGTTTCTTCTAATTCACCATTCAGAAATGCACTTTTGACATCCATTTGATAGACCTTGAATTCTTGATGTGCAGCAAAAGCTAAGAAAATTATAATAGCTTCAAGTCTAGCAACTGGTGCAAAAGTCTCACCAAAATCAACTCCTTCTTCTTGTGAGTAACCCTTGGCAACAAGTCTTGCCTTTTTTCGAATTATATGACCATCTTCATCCATTTTATTTCTAAAGACCCATCTCGTCGCAATTGGTTCTTTCTTCAGATTACTAGGACATGGAACAAGCTCCCAAACATTGTTCCTTTCAAACTGGTTTAGCTCATCTTGCATAGCTTCAACCCAGCTTGGGTCTGCCATAGCCTCGTCAATCTTTTTCAGTTCAATCAGTGATAAGAAGCTGACATTTAAGCATTAATCGCTAGTGGGTCTTCTGGTTTGAACCCCTCTAGTGGAATCACCAATAATTTGATTAATTGGATGAGCTTTGGTCCACCTAGAGTATTGACCAGGATGCCCAATTATATCAGTGCAGGAATTCCTCTGAGAAACTTCAGGAGGATATTCAGAATAGGCTATCTTAGTCTCACTGTCTTCATCATCCTGCAGTTCATGGCTTGCATCATGAAATTCATCAGACTGCGGCATTTTAGTAGAAGTTGATACTTGTGGAGAAGTGACACGTACATCTGCTCCAATAGTCATTTTAGAGGGTAGTTTGAAACTGACTGAAGGATAGAATGGGATGTCACTAGGTGCAGTTATTACTGGTTCTGAACAAGGTTATTCAGAAACTAGTCTTGGTGTCTGATTTGTTTCAAAAATAGGATCAGATTCACCAAAATTGATTGTACTTTCTGAGGGTGGTTTAGGGGTTGGTTTCTTGAAGATTGCAGAATTTGATTCATCAAAGGTAACATGAATTAACTCATCAACCTTGTCAAGTCTTTTGTTATAGACTCTAAAGGCTTTGCGAATTGATGAATATCCTAAGAAGTAGCCTTCATCAGCTTTTGCATCAAATTTTCCAAGCTGACTGGCGTTGTTCAGAATATATACTGGACATCCAAATACATGGAAATATCCAATATTAGGCTTTCTTTTTCTGAGCACTTCATAGGCAGTCTTCTTGTGTCTTTTAATATACACAAATCGATTCTGAGTGTAACATGCAGTTGATACAACTTCTATTAGTCCCAACTCAAGAGATGATACTAACTGAAGACACCTCTATGTCAATGGTGAGAGTTCTTTGCAATATAAACACTGAACTGGAGACGACCAGTTACAGTGATTGTATACCAAGTCCTTGAATAGATTACTTAGCAGGTGACAAAAGCAAAGACAATGCAATAAGTAAATAACACTAAGTAAAATGGTGAGACCAAGTTGTAATTTTCAAATATATTTTATTTATTGATGCTAAATAAAATACAAGGTTGTTGTGGAACCAAGATAATACATAAATGTAAATATCCTAACAACCTATGAAATACAAATGATCTATATTCGGAAATTCTCTTTAACAATCGAAACATTGTGAAGTGTTCCCTTTTACGATTGAGAGAATATTGCACAAGTACACCAAGAATATTGCAAAATTTTGAATATGCAAAGTTGATTTCTTGTTGTGCAAAGACCTCTATTTATAGACAAAGTTGGCATTGGGAATCCAACTTTGTCGTATAGATATAGTTGACAGCATTTAAGGAAACTAAGTGAGTTCCTTTGAAATGCTTGATAAGGTAAGTCAAGACATTACTTTATGCACTTTTGCACTTTAATCACAGACAAATGATATTGTCTGTATAAAGCTGCATAAAGCAAAAAGGTC
Source organism: Erigeron canadensis (assembly GCF_010389155.1). Taxonomy (NCBI): domain Eukaryota; kingdom Viridiplantae; phylum Streptophyta; class Magnoliopsida; order Asterales; family Asteraceae; genus Erigeron; species Erigeron canadensis. The sequence goes on along the minus strand of NC_057766.1, from coordinate 13,476,574 downwards.
TTCCTCGTAAACAGTGTAAAGCATTCTAAAGGCTTTAAACTGATTTTCTCTAGTTTCAATCTGTGTAGAATGCCAACTGGGTTTCGCTGCCATTGTCATTCTCTATCTTCCATTTGTTGTCTTCGACGTCAATTGGAATGTCTCCAGTTCTGATCAGGTCTGATCAGGTCTCAACTGGAGGAAGTCTTCAGTTGCATTAACTGTACGTTGCAACTGGACTTTAATATATTTCTGGATAAATCTTCTGGTCTCCAGATGCAACTGGAGACTGGCCAGTTTGGACGAAACTGGTTCTAACAAATTCCCCCTATTTGTCCTGAAATATTGCAAAGTCTGTTCAACTTTTTGTAACTATACAAGTATGAACTTGAAAGATTTGTATGACTAAATCTAATCTAAGTTTCCAAGGCATTTTTATAGATCATCAAATGCCTTGATTTTTTTTTTGTTTGTTAGATTTAATCTGTTATCTATCTTGTGGTTACAATCTGGCAACTTGTATATACATGATAAAATTACAAAAGTTACAAGACAATAAGCAAAATTACAAAATAGATAACTGAAGAAGATCTTAAACTGATGGCCCTTGGCCATTTCTTCTTCTCTTTGCAATTGAAGAGATGGGTTGTCTATCTTCAGGATCGAAGTTCAATCTTTTCTCAACATCTTCCTTGAATTTGATCAGACTTTGAAGTACATAAACCCAACCCTTTTAAATCTTATTCATGTGCTGCCTTGCCTCCAGCAGATTTAGCATTTCAACATGCTCAGAATGTCCATACTGATGAAGATCTAGATTCTTAGTTGTGAGCTGTGGTCCATTGAAGTATTGAATAGTTACCACAAATTGCCTTCCCCCAGGTTTGATTGTCAATTTGATTTCATTGATTTTTCCTAGATGATATCTTCGCTGAAGAACTTCATTTAAGTATGCATGTGCGTCAGACTCATTGACCAGTGGCAGTGCTTAGTTTTTGTACAGCAGCTCGGACATCTTTAGTGGATGGCTCATTGGGTTCCACCCAAGTCCTTAAGTTTGCATCCCTTGACAAGGGTTTAGGCTTTCACTTACTCTTAGACTTGGTTGGGTTCAATACTTGTTTGACCTTTTTCGATATTTGCTCAGTTCTAGCTTCCTTGGCCTTCTCCACTGATATATTTAAATTTCTGGCATCATGCTCAGCTTCATCATCAGGATAGTCTTTGTCCAGATGGACTTCAATCATATCATTCACGAGTCCCACTATCCTTGGGTCACTTTTGACCTTCCTGTATTGCTCCAATGAGATGCCCAACAGATTAGCATCATTAACATCAAGTATGCCTAATCCTTGCAGTTGAATCCTTGAGACCAGCAGGTGGCTTTCTTTTGTTTCTTCCTTTCGTTTAGTGCATTGCCAATTCTAGCCAATCTCTTGCTGTCAGATTTAGTCATTGGAGGAAAATGATCAGGATTTCCAGTTTCTAATAAGGGTATATCAGTGGCCGGCTGGGCAGATTCATCAGTTGGAAGTGCCTTGCCCTTATTCTTCTTCCCCTTATCACCAACATCCTCAAATTCTTCAATAACTTGCATACCAGCATCAGTACTGGCAACGACAACCAACTCTTTTCCAACACTTGAACTTGGAGTTTCAATGTGAGTGCTGGGAATGTTTACAGATCTTTCCCCCTTGGCAGCTTCTAGTCCTTTTCTAATTGCATCAAAATCCGAAGGACTGGAGGGTAAGCGATCTAGAGGCTACCATGACCCCATGTTTTTGCACTCCTTGAAAACTCCACATATCATTCGATCTGTCCTCCAAAGATGATTGACTTCTTGTGACTGGACCAACACATTGCCATTTGTTTCAGTTTGGCCAGCCTGAATTACTTTAAGTATAGTCAACTCCTCCGGGGAGAGCCTAGTTGTACCAACATCCTTCACCACTTCCTCATCTTTTGTTTTGCCAACTTCAGTTGTCAGATTATGTATTGCAGTGGAGTGTTCAGATACCTTGCTGGCCAGAGTATCTAGACTGCACCTCAACTGATTGATCTCAAATGTAATGGTAGTGAGATCAACCTGGGGCGCTGCAGTCTTGGTGATCTCAGATATCACCCTTTCCATAAATTGTTGTTCTCTAGGAGCCAACGTTTCTTCTATCGTTTGACCAACTGAAGTGGCCAACTGGTTGCCAAGCTCGATCACATCCAAACCAGGTTTTTCAATAAGCACCTTAACCTGTCTTTCAAGTTCTCGCAGATCAACCTCTGAAGATCTAACAGTTGTGTTCAGCAGGTTGGTAATGGATGATGTGACCCCAGTTTGAGTAAGTCAAAAATCCTCCCTTAAAGATGTTGCAAGTAGATTGGAGGAATTGACCAACTCGTTGAGCTTGTTGAATACCAAGTCCTCATTTGCAGAGAACTTATTAATCCCCAGGTAAACCACTTTGACATTTGTAATGTGTTCCTTTTGGTACCTGGAGAGGGACTTGGTATTCTTGTCAAGTACCTTTTGAATATCCTCAACCCTTGTAAGAAGGTTTTGGATATCAGATTGAATGGATACAAACTGGCTATCCAGTGACGGAAGGGAAGGTGTCACTGGCCCAGTTTGAAATGCTACAGGTACAACTGGAGGAGGTGTTACAAGTGTTGATCCTCCAGATGTAGTAGCACCAGTTGAAACAAGACGAATTGTTGAAGAAAGAAGAGGAAGAGATTCAAGTTGACGTACAAGCTGAGAATGCTCAGGTATGTACGCCGGCGATGGTGGGGTTAGAATGTGTCTATTTCTAGGCACATTCATGGAAGAGAGGAGTTGTCTAGAGGCGAATTGAGGAATTTCTTGTAGTGTGGAGAAGTTAGGAGGTGAAACTGAAACTGGTAGATCTAGGGGTTGACCAGAAAAGGAAGGAAGCTGATCATGTGTAGATGCATCAGCCATTTCCTGGTAAGAATGTGTCTCATCCGAATCCGAGGATTCAAGCTGAAACTCACCAACACTCATGCCTTGATCCATGAATGATATGGGTGGCTGAACAAGCTGCTCAGACTCCTGGTGACCAGTTCCAGTTGCCTGGATGGTTTCACCAGTTTGGGGATCCATTGTCGAAGCATCTTCTCCCTGGAAAGAGGTCACTGCTGCCTCAACCACAACTGCTCGATCCTCAGCTGTAGTATCATGGGATGAAGATTCTGGAACCTCAATCTCTGGCTGTGACTGACCAGAAACTTCGTCAGTTCGTGCTTCAAGAGTGTCAAAAGTATGGCTCTGCAAGTTAAGTGCTGACACGGACTCTAAGTTGGGTTGGGCTGACCCAATAACATCTTCACCACTTCCTCCAACAACAAGTTCGGATGTGGTTGCCTGCTGTTCACCCCTTTGACTATCTCCAGCATCTTGTTGGGAAGAGGATGGAGGGCTGGCAATGGTACTAACGTTAGTGGCAAGATCTGACTGTCTCCTAAGGCGCCTTTTCATTGAACGTTTTGCCTTTGGAACTACCTGGACACCTGTTGGGAGGTCTCCAGGGTGAGATGTTCATGGAACTGACAGGATGGAGCTGGTGGGGAAAGACTGCTGCCCAGGTTCGGCAACCGTCACAGTACCAGCAGACGAACTGGTGGGTCCCTCATTATTTTGAGGCCCACCCAGTAGTCTTTCTGACTCACCTTGGACTGGTGCATCAGTTTTTGAGAATGCCAGCTGCATTCTACTTGGCATCTGGACCTTTCCAGGTGAGGAGCAAAGAGAGTCCAAATTTCTCAGGATCTGAAGGATCACTGCCCAGGATCTGAAGGAAGCACAAAGACAAGAATCTGGAGAAGGGTATGCACAATCCCCTGTTACCCTTCAACTTCTGCACAAAACTTCTAAAGTTAATCTCAGCAAAATCCACTCTAAGACCATTCCACAAGCAATAAGCCATCTCTGCTTGGGTAGAGTTAATCTGGTCAAGGCCACCAGAACTTCCTCCCATAGTCTCCACCTGATGTATGAAAAAGTATTTCCATGAGGGTGTGAGTCCCTTCAACGTCACGGCAACTTTGGTTTTCAACACCCCATTCTCCAAACATTCCTTGTTTCCCATGTCAAGGAGTACCTGGCGATAGTTTATATTTTGGGAAATGACTACTAGAGTCTCACCTTCCCTCCAGTAATCTCTCACAGTATCCGCTGTGATGGTACACGCAACTGTTCCATCCTTGAGAGAAAAAGAAATGGATGAACAGTCATCAGCGAGTTGTGCAGTGTACCAGAATTCACACAAGTAGTCATGGTACAACTTGTGTGGATTGAGAGAAAAGGTCACACCAATGGGAGAATCCAGAAGAAAATGTTTGGTTCTTCCGATGAGAGAATCGGTGGCTTGAACCCCTTTCAAACTAGCCATGGGATTATTAGGGTTCAATTTTATTCATTATGCCTCAGGGGCACCATGTGCACGATTTATTTGAGAGGATGGATTGTATGCAACATTGAGCAAATTAATATCTCTGCTGTGAGAAGATTTGGGAGCCATTTGATTATAGATAAAAAAAGATTGAAATTTTGATAATAAGCAGAGAGAAAAGAGTAATTGTTGATGATTGGAATTGAATAAATGAATGTGAAATGAAAGTGAATAAGTGAAAGTAAATATAGGGTATTAATAAGCTGGATTCACAATCCCAAAGAATAAATAAGAATATTTTATTATCAAAAATCAAAACATTTAGATATTTTATTCAATTCAGGGTCATCCTGCTTATCATAATCACATATCTTTTTCAGAATGATGTCCACCCATCTTCCTGCAATGACATCATCTTTCACCAAATGTTGCTGCTGATCTTCAAGGGCCATAAAACACATATCCCTAATCTCTTCTTCATCATTAGATGAATCATCAGAGAGTTCCCACTTCCCTTAAGTTTTTGCCATCATGCATTTATTCTTTTCTTTTTCTTTTACAAGGGACAAGAGGGCAATTTTTGCCTTAAGCTTCTTATATTTAGCTTTATATTTATCATCAAACATATAAGTAGGGATAATGGGACCAGATTGATTGTTCATTTGACTAGACCTGCAATCCTTCATAAAATGACCTTTCTTACCACACTTATAGCATGTAAGATTGGCCTTGTCCAGAGAGTTGCAGCTGGAAGCTTTGTTGGAACCGTTAAATCGATTAGATTTGTGCTTAAACCTATTAAAGGTGTTGGCAATCATGGCTACCAGATCATCGTCGTCAGTTTCATCACAACCAACACTGGTCTCAGTGGTTAACCCAGAGTTCAGTAAGTTGCTTAACATCTCCTTCACAGAATGTAACTGGACATTCTCAGCAGAAATTAAGGCAGCACAAGGCTGTCCAGTGAAACTGGTTCCCTTGGAACTTTGAGCATGGTTTATGGCATCCTGTTCAGCCACAAGTCTTGCAGCATTGTTATCCTCTGTGAATCTAAAAGCTCCAAAGAGAGATGCAAGAGTGTGACTGTGCAAGGTTTTACCTTGTCTTAGGACAAGAATCATGTTTTCCCATTTGGATGGAGGAACATCACAGAATTTCTCAAGAAGAATGTCTTTGTCTTTTTCAACACCCAACCCTCTATACTGATTAATAAGACTAGTAAATCTGGTATAAGTACCAATTAAAATTTCATTGGGTAGAGCAAAGAAGGATTCATACTTCTTGTTTAAAACAACCTTTCTAGTGACAATGGTGTCCTCACCTCCTTCAAATTGAATGACCAATTCATCCCACATAGCTTTGGCACTGGGAAACAACACAAGTGTTGGAATTAAGTCTTCATGGATAGCAGCAAGGATCATGTTTTTCAGTCTAGTATCCAAGTCTACCAGTCTGCGATCCTCATCTGACCAGTGGTCTTCTGGTTTTTCTATAGACCCTCTTCTTCCAGTTGGATCAAGAAGAGGACTTACCCCGAGAGACATGGGTATATAGGGTCCATCCTTAAGGATTTTTAACATATACCTCTCTATCCCACCAAATTGCAGCAACATTCTGGCCTTCATAGTCCCAAATGTTTCACCATTCCCATCAAATTTGGGAACAAGAGTATTTGAATAATGGACATGGACATGGACATGGTTTGGGGCATTAGGAGGAGGTGGAGGAGGATTGTTATTAGCAGTTTGATTAACATTTTGATTAGGTATAGTATTGTTAACATTAGTGTTTTCATCATTACCATGACCATTCTCACCTTCAGTAGTAGACATCTTAGCAGATCTAGGCAATTAGGTTAGCCTTCTGTCTCTGATACCACTTATTAGTCCCAACTCAAGAGATGGTACTAACTGAAGACACCTCTATGTCAATGGTGAGAGTTCTTTGCAAGAGATGGTACTAACTGAAGAATAAAGGTTTTATCCTAAATTTGCCTCTTCTTCATCTAGAAAACCACGGAACGATCAATCAGGACAAGCTCTAGAATCAACACAATCAACGGCATACTCATAGCAAATGAAACAATCCGGAAATGAAAAATCAACCTCAAACTTGCACATCATAGTCCAGAGCTATGATGCACCGAAACTTCAAAGAAGTAGCCGTACCCGTTTCGGAAACTCCATGAAAACGTTTCCACGCACGCAACGCGTATGAAACTTTTTCTTCAATTTTCAATAGATACCGAAACGTTTCTTTAAAGTTTTCATACTGTCTAATTAAAATAAGGGTTTTAATGGACTTTTTTAACTCCAAAACCAACTGCCATCTTAGTGATTATACATATCCTCAACCCAAACACGCTATATTATATACAATTTGAGCAGATTAATTTTTTTCTATTCCAAAACCAAGTTTTAAACACTAAACATTCGATTTGGATGAGTGATCACTGATCAAGCATATATTATACATATATACATGTACAATAATACATAATCTCTCAAGTCTCTCTCTACAAAATATCAATATAATTAACATTTTTGTAATTTTTATTGCCGTACCCATTTCTTGAATTTTTTTGTTTTGCTGTTCCCCGTTCCCGTATCGTTCCCATACCTTTTTGCCGTACCCGTTTCGGTGCTAGATAGGTTCAGAGCTCTAAAAGAGACCCTTACTTCCGGATAAATCCAAATCCTACGAGAGGGACAAATTTACTAGGCTAATAATTCCAAAACCGTAACACCTATCATAACTAGCAATGAATCAATCTCATAATTTGGGTGTTTTGATGCTATAAGCGCGCTAGCAATGTTATTAATCAAAAAGGGATTGCCACGTTAATCAGTCAAAACAAATTTCACCTATTAAAATTTTATACCAAGGGTGTAGTTACATTGCTCATTTATATCTATAATTAGGTGACAAAAGCTATTAACTACAAAGACAAGCATGCAAAAGTTTAAAAATCCTTAAAAATACCTGACTTTTTCCTATTTACCACCCGCCACACTTAAGTTGGACAATGTCCTCAATGTCCAATAAACTAAGGCATACTAAGGGAAATAGGGGGGGTAAACAAAAATAAAATCAAGAACAAGAAAAACTTGTCGGATATAAGTGGTGTTCCTTGCGTGAATGATGCCAACAAGAATATGACCGCTGAACTTACCGCTAGCATATGCAAATGACAACCTTGCTATCACACATGAACACACAATAAAACAACATAATAATATCATCAACCATGCCATCATCCTACCCTACTTATTCAATGGTAATGGAAATAAAATACGATGTCTATCACCCCAAAGGGTGGATACAAACCAAACTAAGAAAATAGAGAAGAGAGTACGGAAAATAAAATAGTTCGAACAAATAAAAGATACAAGTCATCAAATAAGCTGACAGACGGCAGCCATCATCATGCTATTTCCGATCACTGTGGTGGAAGAGCATAAGGGTGGTATCTAGGAATGCTACCCACATCAAACAATGATCCTACAAACTGCTCAGCAAAAGATTGTTCCACAACACCTGTTCTTTCTTACATCCATGCCCGTCTGTTCTTTCTTACATCCCTGTGTACCAAGGTCATGATGAGGACGCGCCTCAAACTGGCGCTGTGGTGGGAAATAGAAACCATCACCAGCCCTCTGGTAAGGAATGAACATGCTGGGCGGATCATAGGCTGGAATAACGGGGGGTGGGTGATACTCCTGTCCAGTGAACTGCGCCTCCAACATCGGCTGATAACGTCGTGAATCGTAGACCACCTGACCCAGTCCTAAACCAACCCAAGTCATATCACGGCCCACCTTCTGTTTGAAATCATCCATCCTATTCTGAAATGCCTACTGAGATGTCCACATCTGATCAATCATGGTCTGCAGTAGGATCAGTAGTAACATGACGTTTAGAACTTCGTGCAAACTCAGGCTGCTCGGGTTCCTGCTGTGCAGCCTCTTCCATGTCTACATCATCACCATCACCTACTTCGTCATCATCCCTATCATCTTCGCCATAAGCAATCAATTGGTAACTATCATTCTTGCTCTTCCTAGGGCGAAGCAAACCAAATCGATTCAAATATGTAAAACTAAAGGGCTTCATCGTCTTCCAATTCTAATTAAAACCAACATTCTCCCTATCATCCTCCAATTGAAAATGTTGAACTATTTTTGTTATAAATTGGCCACAAACCAAACCCGAATCTTTCACCCCCTTCATGCCCATGTCCTTAGCAAGCACATACGGAGCACAAGCAATCCTAACATGATCGCCCTCGTGCAAAAGTCGCAACAACCATAAATCCTCAACATATAATTTGTCCGGGTGATTAGTCCGCTGGACAAAGAAATGAACTAACATCTTATGGAGCAATCTCAAAATGGGCGATTTAATTATGTTTGCCCCACAAACCGCCCGCCAAGTCTTACCACCAGAAATACGAGTGTAATACTCTCGCTCATCCCCCGATTCCCTAGGAAACCCCGCAGTATTTGTAATAGCATGATCCGAAAGATGACGGAAAAACGGATCATCTAACATCTCCCGAGTGTACATACCCATATACACTCCAAAATCTGCTATAGTCATATGCCTATTTAAACCACCACATCTCAAATGAATAACTTCCCCTTCAAAAACACTCTTAGCTGAATCAATATCATCAACATAAATAATAGAATAAAATTCCAGACACCATTCCTTACAAACTCGCTCCCTATTGCTGAAAATATCATACCACATGTAAAATGTTCGATCAATTCTATTTCCATCAGGATCTGTTTCCCCATGCTTAAGACTTAGAAAATGACCAATTTCTATTGTCACATTTAAACTCCTAAGCATACTACTTTCTATAAACTTTGGGTCAGTGATGTATGTTCAAATTCATTTCAACGCTTATGCAATTTTCCCCTTGTCTTTCTGGCTGTATGTTCGTCGACTCGCACTGTTTTACCCACCTTATTACCAATTCGAGTAAGAATCCTCCTGCTAAAGTACTCAATTGGAAGTTCAGGGAGGCTCATCCATGATTGGGAATCGGAATGTAGGTACTTGACTGTATGCCCCTACATTGATTTCATTGCATTCATTCATTATTTGTTTTATTCTTCGGGCTTCTTCCGGTCCGCTTTAAATCATTTCCCTATACTCTCAGTATTCCGAAGTATGTTCCTCCTTTCGTGGTTCTTCAGGTGCATTATTAATCGAGCTCGAGGGCAATGCGTCTTCCCCATTGATCACCTTAGTGTACAAAGTAGCCAACCGATTAGTACATCTGTTCCAGTTTTTGGGAGTCAACTGTGGAAAACAAAGCCAAGCATGGGTTGGCGTGCCTATAGCAACGGTATCAAGAGTGAGATCAACAGTAGGTGCAGCAAGTGCAACAGAAGACGAGGCTCGAGAACCACCTCGTCCTGCACGGCTAGAAGTAGCAGGGTCCTACACATACAAGAAAAAATTAAAACATTCAAACCCCAATCGAACATACATATATATATATATATATATGAAAGTAAACGAAGACAGGGGCCGACACAGGTCAGCTGCGGCGCAGCCACCATAGCTGTGGAGCAGCTTGACTTGTCTGTTTTGGAATTGCGGCGCAACAAAGCAAGCTACGGCGCAGCTCTGCTGAGGCTTGGGTAGGGACGAGCAGTAGCAGGGACGATCGCAAGAACCACAAACAAAACAAACAAACATCCCAGTTATCAACTTTTTTCCAATTAATTAGCTTTAAAATTAAAATAGAAGAACAACTCAATGAAACCCTAATAAACCCAATCATTACTTCAAAGAAACAAATCACAAATCTACCCAATAAATCATTCCCCTCATTGTTCTAAACCCAATTAAATACACATCCGAACCTTAAACATGAAATCAAGTACAAAGGTATACAAATTCGGATGAATAAATGCATATCTCATTAAAATAATGAACAAAGAAACAAATAGGGGTTTATAGTACATACTAACCTTGCCTTGTCTAGTCATGGTGGTGATGAATAAAGATTAAAAAGGTAAAGTAAAAAAAAAACTAAAGAAAACTAGAGAGAGAGGTGGTGGTCGATCGGCAGGGGAGGAGAAACTAAGAAGGGAGGCTGAAAAATTTAATAAGTATATGTGTGTGAAAAGAATAGGTCCGATCCCCTTTTTGATTACTTGATGTTGACCAAAATTGACCGATGTTGCGGCACAGCTAGATAAATGCGGCTCAGGTGAAAAACGGTGACGGATAGCTGCGTCTCAGCTTAGTAGACTGCGGCGCAACTATAGTTTTTTTTTTTTTTGGATTTTCCGAATTTCTCATAAAAACGACGCATGTTGCGGCGCAACAACGGACCTGCGACACAACTCAAAAACAGAGTGACATAGCTGCGGGGCAGCTAAGATAGCTGCGGGGCAGCAACCCCCCCCCCCCCCCACACACACACACTTACCTTCGTTTTCTCCTAAAATGACTTATTGGGATGCGTGTGAGCAGTTTCCCCCTGCAATTCTTATTAAAAACACAATACCAATGACAAAATAACCAAAATGTTCAAAAATAATAAAACAAGAAATACGGGTTGCCTCCCGCGAAGCGCTTAATTTAGTTACGAGTCTTTAGCTTGACTCCAAGTCCTTTAAGTTCATTTGTTAATGGCATAAAAGCCAATCTCGAACATCTCCACATATTCTTCATCTTCTTCATGATAATGCTTCAAGCGTTGGCCATTCACAATAAAATTGTTTGTTGAACCAATCAACTCCATATAACCAGACGAAAAGCACTTCCTAACCTCATAAGGACCTGTCCATTTCGATTTATGCTTCGGTGCTTTGAGTTTGTACTTAGACTGAAATAATAGCACCTTATCTCCGGCCTTGAACTCCTTTCTCTTTATCTTACTATCATGCCAAGCTTTTGTGCGCTCCTTGTATAGCATGGAGTTGTCATAAGCTTGCAACCTCATTTCGTCCAACTCGTGCAATTGCAAAAACCTTTTCTCACCAGCCAAGATTAGAACCATATTACAATTTTGCAAAGCCCAATAAGCTTTGTGTTCAATCTCAACTGGGAGATGACAAGTTTTACCATAAAGAACCTTATAAGAAGTAGTACCAATTGGAGTCTTGTAGGCGGTTCAAAACGCCTATAAGGCATCATCAAGCTACTTAGCCCAAATTTTGGGATTATCCTGCACGGTTTTCTCAAGAATCCTTTTTAAAGCCCCATTTGTGTTTTCCACTTGGCCGCTTGTTTGAGGGTGATAAAAGGTGGAGAACCTATGGGTCACCCCATACCTTTTTAAAACCTTAGCAAGCTGGTGATTCGTGAAATGGGACCCGCGATCACTAATTAAGGCCTTTGGTACACCAAAACGACTAAATAACTTTTTCAAAAATTCAATAACAACTTTAGCATCATTAGCCGGAAGAGCTTTAGCCTCGGCCCACTTGGACACATAATCAACGGTTACCAAAATGTAAAGAAACTTATGTGATGGAGGAAAAGGACCCATAAAATCAATCCCCCATACATCAAAAACCTCACATACCTGAATCATCTGTTGAGGCATTTCGTCTCTTTTAGTAATATTACCTTGGCATTGACATGCATTACAAACTTCCACCAAAGTCTTTGCTTCCCTGAAAATGGTAGGCCAATAAAATCCTGCATCATATTCCTTCTTACCGATAACAGATGGTCCATAATGACCACCAGTAGGACCATGGTGGCATGCATCCAAAATCTCCCGGGTTTCAGCACCAGCAACACATCTCCTAATCATTCCATCTGCACATATTCTAAACAAATATGGATCCTCCCAAAAATAATGACGAATCTTTGAGAAGAACTTTCTCTTTTGTTGAGAAGTCATATCGTTAGGAAGAATGTTAGCACCATGAAATTTAGCAATATCCGCAAACCATGGTTCTTCTTCACTTTGTACCTACATCAAATCTTCATCAGGAAAGTAATCATCAATTTCATGCTCTTGCAGCTCCTCAAGGTGACGGTTTTCGAGCCTACTTAATGTAACACCCCAACTAAGGCGGAACAATGAGATGTACAGAAAGTCGAGTATTCAAAACAAAGGATTATAACTAACATTCACCATAGGTTTATTTGATAAAAGAATTTTACAAATGCACAAGCATGTGAACCAATCCCCAAGTACAATACGTCTACCGCACTTGGATATTAAATCCACGAAACAAATAACAAGCACATAAAGTAGTGTACTACAATGATCAAGGCGTATTCCATTGGCCATCACAAGGTTTAATCTTTGACTCCAAAAGTGCAATGCAAATAATCATGAAGCATATAAATCCTCAAGGATTATGCTTATTTCCTAAAAAGCATGAAGAAAAAGTATCAACTACAAAAAAGTAGTTGGTGAGTGCATAGGTTATTATATAAATCTTGGCACATATCCATTTTAACACTTAGAAAACATATTATTGTTACATTTTGAATTACCCAAACCATATAATCGATAAAAATTCTCATATCATATTATCAAGTTTTCCAAATACCATAATGTTATTTAAAACGTTAAAAATCCATGGTAATTAGAAAGTTCTCATTTGTCAAATCTTCTTGAGAGAAAATATATCAAACGATTAATCATATATCACATCAAAGTCATTCGGTCATCAACATTTCAATATCGCTAATTTCAACAACTTTCAAGATTCCATATAAGATCCAATACCCAAACCGTATGTTCAACTCATAATATCCAAACATAATAATATCACTTACATTTAGCCAAAGGCATAATTTGATGAGTAAATGCTTGAGCCACTACTAAGACCATTTGTAACACCCCAAATAACTTTTAGGTAATAAATTAACCCTTTTTATAATTTTGACATTAAAATAAGTTCCTAGTATTTTATTTTTGGATATGGGGTTAATTTAGTTGGAACTTTATGTGAAAACGTGTTTCAGCACGTTCCCGGATCGATTAACACGAGATCTAACAATCATAGATGTGCGGAATCCGTCTATGATCGTCTTTAGGGTTAATTAATGATTATCATGATAAACACGCACGAAGATAATAAGAACAGGAGATAAACACAAAAATACTATCATTAATCATATGATTACAAGATGAATCCGTATGAACAACATCTACAATGATTACGGATTACAATCATTGAGACGAATCGTGATAGTTTGGGCGGTATCTCGAGGTATAGATCTCTACCTCGAGAACCTAGTGAATGACTTTATGTTGCAACTAAATCATCAACCTAAATTCGTGACCTAAGACTTATATTTATAGGTTGTACAAACAGACTGGGCTGTCAAATTCGTACAAACGGGTTGGGCCTTACTAACTTAATAGTTCTAACGAACTTAAACTTCGTAAGCATAATTGTACGAATTTCTCAGCCTTTTAGAATTATTGCATCGGACAACAAATTGTGCACTTTATGTGCTCTAACACTTTAGTGGATAACGGGTAAAATACCCACAAAGGTAAAAAGGGGGCGTGGCATCACATTAGAATGCCAGCCACTTTCCCACCCCACTTCCATCACCTAACTTATTCCAATATCTTCTTCATTCTTCTTGATCTTTCAATCCAATCTCAATTCATACAAAATAGACTTCTAATCACAAATCAAAGACTCATCAAGAACCATAATATATTATCATTCAAGAATTTAAAAGTTAGGGTTTGGGTTAATTAGTGGTGGTGGTGGCCGAATATTTCAAAAGGAAAAGGGGGAGGAGAAATTTGTGATTTCAAGTATTGATTTGGTCTTGTACTCCTTGAGGTAATTATTTCCTAACCTAACTTCCTTTCTTTACTAGGATTTAGAGTTTATGAAAGTAAGAAATTGGGTGTTTTGCTAGTGATGAGTCCAAGTATGAATTTCCCCCAAATTATTGCATATAATGAGTTAGTTATTGAGTTGCTTATGTTAAAATTCATTTAAATGAGAATATTGGTAGTGAAGCTCCAACTATGAAAATGATGATTTTATTAGCAAGTGAAATAATGTTTATGATGATGAAATTCTTGAGATGATATGAGAAATTTTGATAAATAAGCAACTCAATGACATAGTGGATTGGTTAGAGGTTAGGAATGCTAGTGAAAGGTTTACTTTGCTATGTTGAGATAACTAGAAAAGTGTATGTTGCCTTATGTGTGCATTATGATATGTGATAGGGTGAAGGCTTGATTTGTGCCATTGCGGTTATCTTTGTTTATTGTTGTTTCGCGAAGGAGGTGAGTATACTTGCATATATTTGTATATTCGTCCGGTCAATTACCATTTATGTTGAGTGATTCCATGGTGGTAATAGATTTGGCGTTAAGTCTCATATTTATGGTTGAGTTTGATTACAGGCCAAATTGATGGCATAGGCTCATGTGGAGCATTTATTATTGTTATATATGATTGTGATTGTAATCATTTGATTATATGGATCCATGTAATCCATAGCCCAAGGGTGAGAATTATGGATATGACAAGGGTGAGAATTACCGAAACGTTTCTTTAAAGTTTTCATACTGTCTAATTAAAATCAGGGTTTTAATGGCCTTTTTTAACTCCAAAACCGACTGCCATCTTAGTGATTATACATATCCTCAACCCAAACACGCTATATTATATACAATTTGAGCAGCATTAATTTTTTTCTATTCCAAAACCAACTATTAAACACTAAACATTCGATTTGGATGAGTGATCACTGATCAAGCATATATTATACATATATACATGTACAATAATACATAATCTCTCAAGTCTCTCTCTACAAAATATCAATATAATTAATTTTTTTTAAATTTTTATTGCCGTACCCATTTCTTGAATTTTTTAGTTTTGCTGTTCCTCGTTCCCGTATCGTTCTCATACCTTTTTGTCGTACCCGTTTCGGTGCTACATAGGTTCAGAGCTCTAAAAGCGACCCTTACTTCCGGATAAATCTAAATCCTACGAGAGGGACAAATTTACTAGGCTAATAATTCCAAAACCGTAACACCTATCATAACTAGCAATGAATCAATCTCATAATTTGGGTGTTTTGGTGCTATAAGTGCGCTAGCAATGTTATTAATCCAAAAGGGATTGCCACGTTAATCAGTCAAAACACAGTCCACCTATTAAAATTTTATACCAAGGGTGTAGTTACATTGCTCATTTATATCTATAATTAGGTGACAAAAGCAATTAACTACAAAGACAAGCATGCAAAAGTTTAAAAATCCTTAAAAATACCTGACTTTTTCCTATTTACCACCCCCCACGCTTAAGTTGGACAATGTCCTCAATGTCCAATAAACTAAGGCATACTAAGGGAAATAGGGGGGTAAACAAAAAGATAATCAAGAACAAGAAAAACTTGTTGGGTATAAGTGGTGTTCCTTGCGTGAATGATGCCAACAAGAATATGACCGCTGAACTTATCGCTAGCATATGCAAATGACAACCTTGCTATCACACATGAACACACAATAAAACAACATAATAATATCATCATGAATGCCATCATCTTACCCTACTTATTCAATGGAAATGGAAATAAAATACGATGTCTATCACCCCAAAGGGTGGATACAAACCAAACTAAGAAAATAGAGAAGAGAGTACGGAAAATAAAATAGTTCGAACAAATAAAAGATACAAGCCATCAAATAAGCTGACAGACGGCTGCCATCATCATGCTATTTTCGATCATTGTGGTGGAAGAGGATAAGGGTAGTATCTAGGAATGCTACCCACATCAAACAATGATCCTACAAACTTCTCAGCAAAAGATTGTTCCACAGCACCTGTTCTTCCTACATCCATTCCCGTCTAAGTACCTGCAAAAGTGACAAAACGGACCGGCATATCTGGTCCCTATGCACCAAGGTCATGATGAGGAGGCGCCTCAAACTGGCGTTGTGGTGGGAAATAGAAACCACCACCAGCCCTCTGGTAAGGAATGAACATGCTGGGCGGATCATAGGCTGGAATAACGGGGGTTTGGTGATACTCCTGTCCAGTGAACTACGCCTCCAACATCGGCTGATAACGTCGTAAATCATAGAGTACCTGACCCAGTCCTAAACCAACCCAAGTCATATCACGCCTTCATGCTGTTTGATGCGTAGTGCGGTTCTTCCAGTCTTGGGAGTTCTCAACCCTACTGCGACGCAGGGGAGTTCTCAACCCTACTGCGACGCAGGGGTTTATATATATAAAATAATAGATAAATTTTTCATGTTTTCGGTTTATCGAGTTCAGTCCTTTCAAGTTGGTATCAGAGCCAAGGTTTAAGGAATTTAGGTATTCCCTCGTGTAGGGAGTGCCTAGACTTAAACATTAGTTGAGACACGACCTTAAGTGTTAGAAATTTTATATGGGAACCGAATATGTGTTTGATGATGTTAGCTTATAAAATTGCTAGTATTAAAGCACAATAACAAGCCGGCCTTCTTGTGGTTGAAGTACTAACAACGTTATAAACTAACCGCATCAAACTTTGGAATGGTATAGTATAAAATTATAGGTTTTAGCGTGTATTGTGTAGAGTAGTGATAGGTTATAAATTTTAAATTGGATTATCTATTCTTATTATAGTATGGAAGAGCAACCCAATCACGAAGAAACCGAGCATAATAGAAGGAACGAAGAAGAACCCGTATTCCCCGAGAATAGCATGGACATCTCGGATCAAATAGGGAGAGCTCTAGAGAAGTATACACCCCTCTTACTCAAAAGGTTAAACCAAACGATGGAAGGGGCTATGAATGATCACATAGCCCAAATGATTAGAGAAGAAGTGGCTTTAAATGTTCAACGTGAATTTGAGAAGAGGGATGGAAAGGGGAAGGGTAAGAAGGACAATGAAGAGGAGGAAGTGGAAGTAAAGGGAGAGAAGTTCTACAAGAAGAAGTTTTCTTTTAAGGATTTTGATGTGTGTCACCCTCCTGAATATCATGGTGACTGTAACCCCATTGTTTGTACTAGATGGCTATCGGAGATTGAAGGGTCTTTTCGCACTAGTCAATGCCCTGAAGATCTTAAAGTGGTGTTTACCGTGAGCATGTTGAGGGATAAAGCAAAGAGATGGTGAGACAATTTATTGACGGTGAAGAAGGAGCACTTGATAACGTGGATTGGCCTTTGTTCAAGGCCATGTTTTATAAAGAATTTAGATCAGAGGCAGAGGTGACTAGGTTGAGGAGTGAATTCCTCAATGATTCCCAAGAAACCCTTAGTTTGACGGAGTTTCTTGCCCAATTTCTTGATAAGGCACAATTATGTCCCGAGTTCTTAGAAAATGAGCAATTGTTGAAGGAGCAGTTTTATATGAAGTTGAAGAAGAGTTTGAGGGAGAGGATTAGTTTACGTCAAATGGAGTCTTTCTCCATGTTGTGTGATGTGGCACGAGATTATGAGATCGAGCAAACTAGAGTTGATGAGAATGAGGTGAAGAGAAAATATGATGGGGATAATTCACCGAATAAAAGGTTTAAACAAGATGGTGCTTCCGGTAGTAATGCCATTAGAAGAAATGCTCCCTTTTGCAAAACTTGCAAGAGAAATTTTCCTTTTGCAAAACTTGCAAGAGAAATCATCATGGCTCGTGTAGGAAGAAAGCTTGTTACAATTGTGGGAATACGGGCCATGTGAGTCGAGATTGTAAGTCAAAGCCCCATAAGCCCATTATTTGCTTCAAGTGTTTTGAAGAGGGACATATGAAGAGCTCGTGTCCTAAGCTAACTGAAGAAGAGAGGAAAGAAGAGTGGAGGAAAGAAGCGGAAAGAAGGAATGCATTGGCACACGGTAATCAATGGGGAAGGTCCTTTCAACCTACCGTGGAGCAAGCTAAGAATGCCGATGATGTTGTTACAGGTACCTTTCTTATGTATAATGTGTCTATGCGAATTCTCTTTGACTCCGGAGCGAATAGATCATTTGTTGCAACTAGGATGATTCATGTTATTCCTAAGTCTAAATCGAGTCTAGATTATATGTTACAAGTTGAGGTCGGGAATGGGAGGACGGAGATAGTAAGAGATGTGTATAAAAATTGTGAACTCAAAATCGTTACGGAATTCTTTCAAGCTAACTTAATTCCCTTCCCAATGGGAGAATTTGATGTAATTTTGGGTATGGATTGGTTGAGCTCTTGTAATGCCAAGATAGAGTGTGACTAAAAGGCGGTTTATTTCAAAACCTCTAAGGGTGAAGATTTGATAGTATATGGTGATAGAAATGGGTGTCCTATACCCGTTTGTACTTTTGCTCGTGTCTAACGTTATTTGTCTCATGGATGTCATGCATATCTTGCTCACATCATTGATGTCGATGAGAAATCTCTATCTATTGAAGACATCCCTATAGTTTGTGATTTTACCGATGTTTTTCCCGAAGACTTGCCGGGTGTTCCTCCCGAACGGCAAGTTGGGGTATCTATTGATCTTGTTCCGGGGGCTACCCCCATTGCTAAATCTCCTTATCGTTTGGCTCCAACAGAGATGCAAGAAATGATGAAGCAACTACAAGAATTACTTGAAAAGGGGTTCATTCGCCCTAGAAATGATGATTCTCTTTGTTAAAAAGAAAGATGGAAGTATGCGCATGTGTATCAATTATCGGGAATTAAACAAGGTGACTATCAAGAATAAATATCCATTGCCAATAATCGATGATCTATTTGATCAACTCCAAGGAGCTTCGTATTTGTCCAAGATAGATCTTCGTTCAGGCTATCATCAACTCAAAGTGCGCGATGAAGACATTCCTAAGACCGCGTTTCGTACTCGTTATGGCCATTTCGAATTTGTGGTTATGCCCTTTGGTCTTACAAATGCTCCCGCGGCATTCATGGATGTCATGAACCGTGTATGCTGTCCCATGCTTGATAAATCCGTTATCATTTTCATTGACGATATCCTCATCTATTCTATGCCAAGTTTTCCAAATGTGAATTTTGGCTAAGGGAGGTACAATTCCTTGGTCACATTGTTAGTATTGAAGGAATCATGGTGGATCCGGCGAAGATAAATGTAACATCTTAAAGTTTTTTAGATTAACCATTGGTCATGTCGTTGGTCAACGTTTATCTTCAGTTAGGGTTATGTGTTATGTGTTTAAAGATATATATGCTAAGGTCATTATACATGATTAATGTGTCTATGTTTTAATGATTAATGTCATTAATGTATCATCCTAAATTTTCTATATGTTACATGACTAGCTAAAGCAATCTTTAAATTAACTATCATGTTTTAGCTATATACTAGAGTACGTATTTTAATGTTAGTCGATCATCATGAATTTATATGTTGGCTGAAAACACTTATAAGAGTTCATTGAATTATGTATGAGCCATTTATGTCTCACCAAAATAGTAGAAAGACTTGTTTGTAAATTTGTATAAAAAGTAAATATAAGTCGGTTCTACATATACGAGATTTACTAGGTTTTTATGTTCAACTATATAATAGGGTATATTATGGACGGTGGTTTGGTGATTAGTGGCCGCCGTTCAAATTCGAAAAGAGGCCGACGATGAGTTGTTATATGATCAACGACAATGTCATGGTATAATGTTGTATCTTAGCGATCGAGTAGCCATTGATCAAAAGTGTGTATACTTGGCAAAAAAAGAAAAGAAAGAAAGATGGAGTTTTCTTGAGTTGGGAGGGAGCTATCGGTTTGGAGTGAATGAGTTTTCTTTAGTACGTCGTACAAAATACGAGGATATGATATATAGCAAATCAGGCTGTTGATCGATCTATAGTAGTTAGTCTTCTGCTCGATCGACTTCGAGTTATGTTCTTATCGCAACTAGAAAGCCGTTAGTGAATCTGGAGATATACACCTAATCACTAAGACAACATGTGCCGCATGAGATATCGATGATGGTACCTTTTGTTTTATATTTTCTGGTTTGCCATGGTGTTTCACGATGGGTCGAACTAAGGGATTATAGAGGTAGTGTATCATGAGTTTCGTCCTGGCAAGTTCAATATGGAGAAGACTAGTCTCGTTTGGAGTTTTGGTCGTGTGACAAGCTCAAGTTTCATCGTAAGGTAACTTGCTCCTAATTTCAAGATATATATAGATACCGTTAATATTATTGCTAACATAAGACGAGCAAGGATGGGCTGGGATGATGGAATAGCTGTCAAAATTACATCACGCTAGCAAGATCATAGTAACACCTAAAACGTTATCAGGTTTTGAGCTAATGATCGATGTTAGCGACAACAATTGCAAGGTCATGCATGTCAAGAGGGTCGTTACCATATAGCTTATAATAGGAGTAGTACGATGATACTTTTGTTCCGTGTCACAAAGTAATAAGGTACAGAACTGAAAGTACCAACTGGTTAATAAGATAACTGACGCGTAAATCACGCAATAGCTCAAGCACAGCGGAAATTAAACAGATTGGAGTTAGATATTTTTGGTATTTTCTGGATTTTATGAAATAAACAACAAAACAAGACGATAAATAAAATGATAGATAAAAGAATCCACCACCGAGATTCGTTAAGGCCAAGCCACCGGAATCAAGGATAAAGGAAACACTCCAACCCACCACTATGTTTGATAAAGGTCTAGCCACCACAAACACAGATAAAGGAATCGAAGATTTTGGATCTCACCACTATAATTGATAAAGGACGAACTACCACAATCATAGATAAAGGGATCACTCCGAACCACCAAGATCAAAGATCTATAAAGGTAAATGAAGATTTTTAAGAAATAGAGGTTGTTCTATTAATTTTATTCAACTCAACATAATCTATCTTACAATGAGAAATGAGCCCCTATTTATAAATAACTACCTGCCTAGGAATCATCGAAATTATAATAAAAATAATAACGAAATAAAATAAATAAAAGGCTGGCACATGATGGGGACAACCACTAACAAAATGGACCAATAGAAAGAGCACGCATAAAGCTTCTAGAAATATTCCTTTTGCAGCCGGGCCCACAAACCGTTAGGAATAACGTTGTCACACGCCCCTCTTTTTGTTTTTATCACAGCTATCATCCACCTTCTCTTATTGGGTCCACCAGGCACGTGACAATCTTTATTATTCAGAAACAAACTTTATTGAGGCAAATGGAGAGTGACATCTGGACTTCCACTGGAAACTTAAATCTGGAGCATTCATCAGTAGACTTGACTGGAGAGTGGTCACTGGAGAGCTTCAGTGGAGAACATTACTGGTGGATCACTACTGGTAACATCTGGAGACTCTTGCCATTGGAGTAATGTTATAACTGGTGACTGGGCTGGTTAGGTAAATAATTGTTTAAAATGGGCGACAACTGGCAGAATTAACATTGCTTTTCTGGTGGCATTATTTGGCCAGTTTTCTCCATTTCACTTAACTTCTTCAGTTCAGTTGGATCCTCCAGTTCACTCGATTTCTCCAGTTCAGTGAACCTGGTAATTTCTGTATCAATCTCCCCCTCTAAAGAAAGACTTGTCCTCAAGTCTTCGAGGTACTCATCCTCTAGATAAGGCATCAGATCACCCACATTAAGAGTACTTGAAACTGATGTGTCTCCAGGTAACTCAACCTTGTAAGCATTTTCACCATACTTCTCTAAAATCTTGAATGGTCCCTCAGCTTTAGGCATCAACTTGTTCTTTCTTCTTGATGGAAACCTTTCTTTTCTCAGATGTACCCAGACAAGATCACCTGGAGCAAAACTGGACTGCTTTCTATGCTTGTTTGCTCTTGCCTTGTACTCAGCATTAGTTTCCTCAATTCTGGCCTTCACTAGTTCATGAATCTTCTTAATTTCTTTCGCTCTGGCCTCAGCTTCAATACTTGCCTTAGGTTCAATCGAAAATGGAATCAGATCAATGGGAGTTAAAGTATTGACTCCATATCAAGTTTCGAATGGTGATTTCTTAGTAGAATAATTTGGAGCTCTGTTGAAAGCAAATTCTGCATGAGCTAGTTTCAGATCCCAATCTTTTAAAGTTTTCCTCACCAATGTTCTCAACAGCATACCAATGGTTCTGTTAGAAACTTCAGTTTGTCCATCAGTCTGAGGATGATGAGACGTACTGAACATTAACCTGGTACCCATCAATCTCCAAAATGTCTTCTAGAAATAACTTAGAAATTTCACATCTCTATCTAACACAATTGACTTTGGAATCCCATGCAAGCGAACAATTTCCTTGAAAAATAAATTTGCCACTGCTGAAGCATCATTTGTAGTATGGCAAGGAGTAAAATGAGCTATCTTCGAAAAATGGTCAACAACCACCATTATTGAATCTTTTAAACTTTGAGTTTTGGGCAGTGCAACAATAAAATCCATGCTAAGATCTTCCCACGGTTGATTTGGAACTAGAAGAGGAGTATACAAACCCTTGTGAAAAGTTGCCTTCGCCTGGTGACAAGTTGGACAACGACTGATAATATTTTGAACATCCTTCAGTAAACTTGGCCAATAGAAGTGTTCAGTGAGGATCTCTCCAGTCTTGTTAATGCCAAAATGGCCAGCTAAACCTCCTCCATGTGCTTCTCTTATCAATAGATCACGGATAGAACCCCTTGGAATACACAATTTACCATTTTTAAATAAGAAACCATCTTGAACAATAAATGGTCCTTTCTAGCTTCCTTCAGTCAGACGATCATAAAAATCTGGATCAGCAGCATATAATTCCTTAATAAAAGAAAATCCAAGAATTCTTGCTTCCAGTATTGATAATAAGGAATATCGTCTGGAAAGTGCATCAACAACAACATTAGCCACTCCAGCTTTATGTTTAGACACAACTGAATAAGATTGCAAAAATTCCACCCATTTTGCATGTCTGGCATTAAGCTTGTGTTGACCATTAATAAAGTTTGGTGCTTCGTGGTCAGAAAATAAAACAAACTGTTTTGGCTTCAGATAATGTGACCAGTGAGTGATAGCACGAATAATTGCATAAAACTCTTTATCATAAGTGCTATACTTCAGTTTTGAGCGATTAAGTTTTTCACTGAAATATGCAACTGGACACCCTGCTTGCACCAGAACTGCACCAATACCCACACCACTGGCGTCACACTCTAACTCAAATAACTGATCAAAATCTGGCAAAGATAATACTGGAGTTAAGATGAGCTTTTCCTTCAGTGATTCAAATGCTAACTGGGCTGAACTTGGCCAGTCAAATACGCCTTTCTTCATGCAGTCAGTGATTGGAGCCACAACTATAGAGAAATTCTTGATAAACCTTCTATAAAAAGATGCCAGACCATGAAAACTTCTTACTTCAGTGATTGTGGTAGGAACTGGCCATGATTTGATGGCTTCTACCTTGGAAGGATCCATGAAAATACCTTTTTTTTATACCACATAACCACGGGAAAATTACACTCCCCACCAAAAAATCACATTTTTCCAATTTTCCATACAACTGGTGTTCCCTTAACAATTCAAATACTTTTTCCAATTGATTAATATGCTCAGCTTCAGATTTTGAATATACCAAAATATCATCAAAATAAACAACAACAAACTGACCAATGAGTGGCCTGAGAACATCATTCATTAATCTCATAAAAGTACTAGGAGCATTAGATTAACCAAAAGGTATTACTAACCATTCATAAAGGCCTCCTTTGATTTTGAATGCAGTTTTCCACTCATCTCCATCCTTCATTCGAATTTGGTGATAACCACTTCTGAGATCAATTTTTGAAAATACTAGAGCCATGTAACTCATCAAGCATATCATCCAATCTGGGAATGGGATATCTATACCTAATAGTTATATTATTTATGGCTCTACTATCAACACACATTCTCATCGAACCACCTTTCTTTGGGACCAGGAGAGCTGGAACTGAGCAAGGACTCATACTGGCTCTTACATAACCTTTGGCAACCAACTCATCTACTTGTCTTTGCAATTCTTTTGCTTCAGTTGGTGAACATCTGTAAGCAGCTTTCTTTGGAAGAACTGACCCTGGAACCAGGTCAATCTGGTGTTCAATACCTCTTACTAGCGGTAAACCCTCAGGTAGGTCTTCTGGAAAAACATCAGTGAATTCCTTCAGTAAGTATTTCAGGAGACTGGGGACTCCAGTGAGCTCCTTTTCTCCAGTACGCTCTAGCACCAGTAACATTATAACTGGAGAGCCTCCAGCTAACTCTTCTTCAACTTCAGTTTGAGACATAAATAAAGACTTGCTAGGTTGATTCCCATTATTTTTCAATAACTCATTGGGTTTCAGAGAAGTCAAAGTGATCTTCTTCCCACTTACAAATAATGAATAAGAATTTGCACGACCATTATGAAATACATAATTATCAAATAACCAAGGTCTACCCAGTAAAATATGACAAGCATCCATAGGGACAACATCACAGACAATTTTATCTTAATAAATAAATCCAATGGAAAAAGGAATAGTAACTTGTCGATTGACTTTTACCTCAGATCCTTCACATAGCCATTGCAATTTGTATGGACGTGGATGTTTTACTGTTGGTAACTCCAGTTTCTCTACCATGTAAGTAGAAGCAGCATAAGCACAACTCCCACCATCGATGATCAGATCACACACCTTACCTTTAACGGTACATCTGGAATGAAAAATATTCTCTCTCTAGACAGCATCAGTTACAACTTCATTAACATGCATCACTCTTCTCACGACCAACATTTCTCCAATATCTGCACCAATATATGTTTCTTCACTTTCATCATCATCATACACTGGTTCACCTTCTTCAGTGTCAACATCTGGTAAGCTTTCATTTTCTTTAGCAGTGAGTGCTCTCTGGTTGGGGCATTGTGCCTGGAAGTGACCAAAACCATGACACTTAAAACATTTCCTTCCAACTGGCTCTTTTAATCCTCTAGTTTCTTTCCCCTTGCCTCTGAAGGACTGTTGACCAGTTGCACTGGGCTTCTGAACTGGTTGACTAGAACTAGAAGAAGTCTTAGTAAAAGGCTTTTACTAGAACTTCTTCTTCAGTTGCTTCTCAATCTGGAGAGCCAATTTGCAAGCACCTTCATATGTCCAAATGGGCTGCAATTCTATCTTCCTAGTAATAGATGCATTCAACCACCAAGGAATCTGGCAATAGTATGTTCTTCAGCTTCTTTCACACCAGTTTGAGTCTTTAGTTGTTCGAATTTCTTGATATACTCCACAACTTCTTTTAAGCCTTGCTTCAGATTGTTCATCTGAAGATATTGATCTTGCTTGTACGACTGAGGAACAAATCTCTTTTGCATAACTTCCTTCAGTTTGGACCAGGTCTTGATTCTGCTTTTTCCTTTGTAATTTCTTTCATCTTTCATATTATCATACCAGGATGAAGCATACTTTTTAAACCTAATAATGGCAACCTTAAAACTTTACTTATCATCATACCCTTTTATTTCCACTATTCTATCCATCACCTGAACCTACTCAAAGAACTCTTCTGGGTTAGAAGAACCAATGAAATCTGGTGGATCTATTTTAATATCTTTCATGTCATCAACTTTATGCCTCCTATGCCTTCTTCTAGATTGATTAGACTCATCAGAATCACTAGAAGATCTGGGAGTGTCATTAGATCTCTCACTAGGACCTTGAGACGCATCATCTCTTTCACCTACAACACGTTCCCTATTCAACCTTAAACTACCATCTTCTAATAGGTTAATAACTCTACCAAGTGTTTCTTGTAGATCTTCAATCTGCCTATCCCTCCTAGCATTATGAGCTTCTTCTAGAGTCATATTTCTTCTATAAGCCATTTATATTCAACGAAATAACACCAACAATAACAGATTTAGACAAAACAAACCACAATCCCAACAGATCTAATCTGACCCAACAGACAAGATAACAAAACCCACGGATAAAAAGATTAAAAAACCTTTTTCAAACCTGGCTCTGATACCAATTTGATGCGTAAATCACGCAATAGCTCAAGCACAACGGAAATTAAACAGATTAGAGTTAGATATTTTTGGTATTTTCTGGATTTTATGAAATAAACAACAAAACAAGACGATAAATAAAATGATAGATAAAGGAGTCCACCACCAAGGTTCGTTAAGGCCAAGCCACCGGAATCAAGGATAAAGGAAACACTCCAACCCACCACTATGTTTGATAAAGGTCTAGCCACCACAAACACAGATAAAGGAATCGAAGATTTTGGATCTCACCACTATAATTGATAAAGGACGAACTACTACAATTATAGATAAAGGGATCACTCCGAACCACCAACATCAAAGATCTATAAAGGTAAATGAAGATTTTTAAGAAATGGAGGTTGCTCTATTAATTTCATTCAACTCAACATAATCTATCTTACAATGAGAAATGAGCCCCTATTTATAGATAACTACCTGCCTAGGAATCATCGAAATTATAATAAAAATAATAAGGAAATAAAATAAATAAAAGGCTGGCACATGGTGGGGACAACCACTAACAAAATGGACCAATAGAAAGAGCACGCATAAAGCTTCTAGAAATATTCCTTTTGCAGCCGGGCCCACAAACCGTTAGGAATAACGTTGTCACACGCCCCTTTTTTTGTCTTTATCACAGCTGTCATCCATCTTCTCTTATTGGGTCCACCAGACACGTGACAATCTTTATTATTCAGAAACAAACTTTATTGAGGCAACTGGAGAGTGACATCTGGACTTTCACTGGAGACTTAAATCAGGAGCATTCATCAGTAGACTTGACTGAAGAGTGGTCACTGGAGAGCTTCAGTGGAGAACATTACTAGTGGATCACTACTGGTAACATCTGGAGACCCTTGCCATTGGAGTAATATTATAACTGGTAACTGGGCTGGTTCAGTAAATAATTGTTTAAAATGGGCAACAACTGGCAGATTTAACATTGCTTTTCTGGCGTCATTATCTGGCCAGTTTTCTCCATTTCACTTAACTTCTTCAGTTCAGTTGGATCCTCCAGTGCACTCGATTTCTCCAGTTCAGTGAACCTGGTAATTTTTGTATCAATAACACTTAATCAATGAACCAATGGCAATTAGTAATCTTGATCATGGGACGGTTGACATGTGTAGTTAAATAAATCATGGAAAACTTACATGCATTATTAAATTGAGCATTAGTTGTTTATTAGTTAGTAATGGATGATATGTAGATTAGTTTTGTATTGTATAGTAGAACCATTGAGGCAATTAAAGTAGTTTTAGTAGTGTTTCTTTATATACACAATAAACATGTCACTGTTAAATTTATAATTAGTTAGTAGAAGACGCTAACTGAAGCTGCATTTTAAATGTGTTGGTATTAATTACAGTGTTTTGTTTATATAATCGTTTAGGGATTGAGACGTGTGCGAAGTAATGGGTTAATGTGCAATATTACTCGACTTGAGGTAAGATAACATTTTTTACCACGAGGGACAACAAAACTTAGTTTTTAAAGATAACTTCCCCAAATGTGTTTCGGAATGAATGGGAGGTTACTATGGGATTGATTATTATTACCATTGATGACGCAATGCTTTGATGTTATGATAATAACAGGATATGAAGATATGTTGCTATTACGTTAAGATGATGTGATGCTAATATGTGATGATGATATGATGATGTATGTATGTCATATGATTACTTGCATGGCTTCAACACATAGTCACTAGACTTTTATAGGTTTGTCATGACACGTGCACGATTAAGGGCCCTAAGGTAAAGAAAAGATGCATGTGATTAGTTTAGGTGAAAGTGTAGCCTAAACTAAAATATATAAAGTAAAGATGAGTATAAGTTACTAGTTTAAGTGAAAGTGTAGCCTAAACTAACATAATTAAAAAGTCTCAAGCTTAAGTAAAGTTGTGTTAAGCTTAACTCATGCTAGCTCCTCAAAGCTAGTATGTACGTGGTCACGTGGTGCGGGAATCTAGATACCTCCCCATGGCATAGTTATGTTTGAGTGTATCCGGGTGGAGTAACTAACCACTACACGCGCAAAGGTTAAACGGTATACTCAGTTGGATCGACATTGTCTTTCCTTAACGACGACGATGGACCGCCGTAAGGTCTATCCATCAAGTCGGGTGTGAGGATCCCATGTAAGGTCTTATGGCCGCCTACACACAACCCCACATCCATAAGTATGTGTGACTTATGTCACATAGCCTACGTCTAGGAAAGAGAAAAAGAAAGATTAGAAATAAAGAAAGTAAAGAAAGATGAAAAGTAAAGCTTTATGACGATAGGCACGTTTAGAATTAACATGAATTCCTAATGTGTTAACTTATGTATGTGGCTTTAATGTTGATGATATGATCTTGCTAATGTATGATGTGATGCACACCATAGTAATGTGGTGATCTTAACGTGCTATGACGAATATGTGATATTAACAAAATAAAATGTTTTTGTTAATATATAATGAATTGGCAATGTTTTCATAAACTCATGTTATCTTACTTAGCTTTTAAAGCTAACACTTGCTCTTTTGAAAAACGTTGTTCCCTCAGGTTAAGCCGGTTGAGCTAGTGAAACACTTAGCTTGGTGAGGCGGGTAGTTGCTATGAAAAAGATATTTAGTTTTCCCGCTTAGTCATTTATGTTAACCTTATGATGATTGACTACTTTTAATATGACTTATGTAATGTTTATGTTGGTCCCAAATCTAGATTATCCTATATTACTTTAATGATATGAATGTTGTAACATCAATTTTATTAATGAACTATCCATTAAGGGTTAGTTATGTTTTAAGGATTCTGTTTTCCGCATTTCTAAACGTCGTTGGGCAAAAGTTTTTGAAAATTCAGATTTTAAAATGACCGGTGTTACAATAAATGCGGTGATGAAATGGGAGCAACCAAAGAACCCATCGGAGATTAGAAGTTTCCTTGGTCTAGCGGGTTACTATTGTCGTTTTATACAAGATTTCTCCAAAATAGCCTCACCATTGACCAAGTTAACTCGGAAGAACATCAAGTTTGAATGAGGAAATGATCAAGAAGTTGCTTTTCTACAATTACGGGAGAAGTTGAGTCAAGCCCTGGTACTTGTTCTACCCGATGGTATGGAGGATATGACGGTGTATTGTGATGCATCATCAAATGGGCTTGGGTGTGTGTTGATGCAAAGAGGAAGGTCATTGCCTATGCCTCAAGACAATTGAATGAGTATGAGAAGCGTTATCCTACTCATGATTTGGAGTTGGCGGCGGTTGTTTTCGCTTTGAAGATTTGGCGCCATTATCTTTATTGAGTCAAGTTTACAATTTATTCCGATCATAAAAGCCTCAAGTACTTCTTTGAACAAAGAGACCTCAATAATCGCCAACGAAGGTGTCTTGATCTTTTGAAAGACTACGATTGTGAAATTTTATATCATCCCGGGAAAGCTAATGTTGTGGCGGATGCTTTAAGTCGGAAGAGTTCACACCATTTTATCATTTTCTCTCCATTGTGGGTCTTAATCACCAATGACTTTATGGAGCAAATAAAAGCGGCTCAAGAAAAGGCTTTGCAACGGGATCCTAAAAGGGAAAGAGTTCAAGGTCAAATCCAATATTTTACCAAGGACTCCCGTGGCCTTACCTTATGATTTGGAAGAATTTGGATTCCATTTTCTTGTGAGTTGAAGCAAGTCCTACTTGATGAAGCTCACAAATCCAAATACTCCATTCACCCCGGTGCTACCAAGATGTATCATGATCTAAAGGTAGAATATTGGTGGCCCGGAATGAAGCGGGATGTTGTAAAGTATGTGGAAAAGTGTTTGACTTGTGCCCAAGTGAAGGTGGAGCACCAAAAGCCTTATGGTAAGATGCAACCATTAGAAATCCCCAAGTGGAAATTTGAAGATCTCACCATGGATTTTATCACCAAATTGCCCAAAACACCTAGAAATCAATTTGATACGATTTGGGTGATAGTTGATAGGTTGACTAAAAGTGATTTGTTCATTCCCATTCGCGAAGCATCTTCATCCGAAGTGTTGGCAAAGATTTATGTGAAAGAGGTGGTGGCAAGACATGGAGTTCCAATCTCCATTGTTTCGGATAGGGATACTCGCTTCACTTCCCATTTTTGGCAGAAATTTCAAGAAGAAATGGGTACAACCCTAAAATTCAGTACCGCTTATCATCCCCAAATGGATGGTCAAAGTGAGAGAACCATTCAAACTCTCGAAGATATGTTGCGGGCATGCATAATTTACTTTGGTGGGACTTGGGATCTTTACCTACCTTTGGTGGAGTTTTCCTACCACAATAGCTATCATTGAAGCATACAAATGTCTCCATATGACATGTTGTATGGTAGGAAATTTAGATCTCCCATTTGTTGGGGAGAAGTGGGATAAATGTAGATGCAGATTCGTTGTGACAATCGCAACATAGATTTGATTATCGTTTATGTTTTAGGAACTATGTTAGTAATCATTCAAATAAGAACTTGTGTTGATATTTAATGATTACAGTTGAACTTCAATATTATATCTGTTCATGTTTTGTATTGTGTTTGTGTGTTATATATTGTTTTGCAGGTACAAGAACATAGAGTCAAGGTTTATAAGTGTCGTAGAACACTTAAATGATGATTGGATGTTATGTACGAGTCAAACGAAGTCAAACAAAGCACCAAAGGGTCGAACCGCGTACTGACGTCATCAGCATAAAGAACTGACCTCGTGCTGACGTCAGCACGAGGTATATCGATTGGTTGCTTAATCGGGCCTAATACGTAATTAAGGCCGAAGCCCACACGAACCCAATACCAATTAATATAAATACAAGACCTAATCTACGGAATTAGGTTAAACGTTTCTAATCCTTTTAGATCTTAGTGATTATAAACGAATCAAGGTTATTTGTTCCTTCGTGTGACCTCCTACACGAACCACAACCCTTGTGCATCTCCTTGGGTTGGTTAATTGCTTATTAATCAACAAAAGGCAATAGCAATCTAGTTATCTCAAGAGGATTCCGCACTCTTGACATAACGAATCACATCTTATTACGATCCACACAATAATAGGGCACCTTACAAGTGGTATCAGAGCCCTGAGGTTGATTACCAGAAGGTTTAAGATCGTTTGATTGACTATTGATTGCAAATTCGTTTCAAAATTCGAGTTAAAAAGGTTTTCCGTGCTCTTCTTCGTGTTACTTCGTGCACACGTCAGCACGAGGTGAACTTCATGTTCGTGTTCATGTCATCTGTTGACTTCATGTTATCTTCGTGCCACGTGAGCACAAACCACTCTTCGTGACTTAGGTCGTGACTAGTGTTTCTTCGTACTTCGTGCCACGTATACTTCGTACTTCGTGACACGTATGCGTCGTACTTCTTGCTACGTATACTTCATGTTTCGTGCCACGTATACATTGTGCTTCGTGTCACGTATACCTCGTACTTCATATTACACGAACTAAGTAGTATTTCGTTTTATTTGAATTCAAAAGATTCGAAATGACGACTATACCAGCTGCCGCAAACTCACCTAATGCCCTACTTATCAGCCAGATGAGCATGCACGATCATGAGGTTGGTCGGGGTAATACACCTCCAAAGCTTTTCCGTATGGAAAATTATTGGATGTGGAAGAGACGTTTTGAAGACTACATTCGTCTCACCGACATGGAAATGTGGCTTGTGATAACTCAAGGTTTTGATTGAAGAACGTAAAAGATACGCAATTGAAGGAAAGGCTTTATCCACTTTTACTATGGCCTTGCCTCAAGATAGTGTACATTTGTTCAAAAAGTACACTACTTCAAAGGATTTATGGGACGCTCTTGAAAGATATTGTGAGGGCGATGTAACCTTGAAGAAGAATCGTATCAAACTCTGAAGCGCTAGTATGAAGCCTTTAATGGACTAAGAGGAGAATCTCTTGATGAGATTATTATTCGATTTAGTCATTTGACCACTGAGTTGTCGTACTTTGAGGTTGTTTATCCTCAAACTGAGCTAGTTGATAAGTTTTTGGACTCATTGCCTAAGACATGGACTGATTATGTTCATCAACTTCAAGATGATCAGGAATACAGTACATGGGACTTTGAAAAGGTAGTTTCCAAGCTGAAGAACAGAGACATGAAGAGAAGAATTAAAGATACTCACTCGGATTTCACACAAGATCCATCTTTATATTATGCTAAGTCTGTTCATTTAGCAAGTTCTAGCTCGGGAAACAATGCATTTCTAAGTGGTGCAGAAGCTACACCAATAGTAGATGCTGAAGGTATTACTGGATATGTTGCTTATGACAATACACATACGAATGTCAAGAGCAATGTACAATCTTTTCAATCTATGCCAATGAGTATGAGTTCTGCAGAAGGAAGAATGAGTATTTACTCAGCCTTTTGTAATGCTCATGAAGCATTTATTGGAAGAAAGATTACTGATCCTGCAGTAAGAGATGAGGATTACAATCAGATAGATCCTGATGATTTGGAAGAAATGGATCTACAATGGCAGCTAGCTATGCTCACTATTAAGGTCAGAAGATTCACTCAGAGAATTGGGAGACCTATAGGTAATGGCACTAAAGGCTTTGACAAATCCAAGGTGAAATGTTATAACTGTGATGGATTTGGTCGTTTTGCAAGAGAGTGTCAACGACCTAAAAGGATTGATAATATCGTTGCTGGTCGTCAAAATTACAATCAAGGCGGTATTACTCCGAGTAATCATAAAACGCAAGCAATGATTACATATCCTGCTACTCCACAACAACCAGCTTCGTCACCATTTTCGGAGTCAAAGGCTGTTGTTCAGAATCCAGTGTAACACCCCGACAGCGGCGGAAAACTCGGGATGTAAGATAAAGCACACGCGCACATGGATGTTACATAGGAATACTAAATGAGTGCTTAGGATAAACATAAATAGTCAATTTCATAACCCAACAAGCATAGTAGTAGTTATTACACACACAAGTTCAACAAAGATGATCAAATCAAGTACGAAAGGTTCCCACGCAGGGGATACGATTGGGCATATTGCCACCCAACACAAAGTACAAGCATGCAAACTCCAACCCTAAATCCTGAAGTCTGCTAATAGTCCCATGCTACCACTCCTAGCCACGATTAGCCTGATTACCTGAAAGGAATACTTAAAAGAGTCAACACAAAGGTTGGTGAGTTCGTAGGTTTGAGTATAAACAAGTAGTATACAAGCATTTTATACCGCCAATAGATCTCAAGTATTAAGTCGTATGTAGTGGCTAGTGACCAACTTGCACATAAGTAAGCGAGCACACACAATCCTCGATAGGACCGGCTAATAGTATCAATAGAGCACACACAATCCTCAATAGGACTGGCTAATAGTATCAATAGAGCACACACAATCCTCAATAGGACCGGCTAATATGTAACAAGTAGTCAAATAGCCAAAGAGTAGTAAAAGTAGTTACGGCATGTATAAAAGCATGAGTAGTATTCCTTTCACCCCGAAATAAGTAAAGAAAAAGGGGCTATGAAGACTCACAGTGATCTGCTACAAGCGTAGTTCTACAAGCACAGGGTATAAGCACAGATATAGTAAAATATATCTACTCGAATCCAAGTATGTCTTGATGTCAACCTAATCACAAACCATTGAGCATAGATGGATACATGTATTAGTTCTCGTGATTATTTATTTACTAAGTGTCCTTGATGTACTGATGATTTGGTTCACTAAAGATCCTTAAACGTTTGACTCAACAGTGTTTTTCATACACTAGACTCGTAATGAACGTCTTTAAACTCGCACTTTGATAAACAAGATCGAATATGTCTTGATTATACCTTAATTAGGGTTTCCTTGTACATGATAGACTTGGATTACAACGAAGTATAAAATCTGATTTCTACAACTAACGAAAATAGACTTTAAATTCGTAAGGTGTATCTGAACGAAGATAAACCTTAAATTCGTAAGGTGTATCTGAACGAAGATAAACCTTAAATTCGTTAGGTGTATCTGAACGAAGATAAACCTTAAATTCGTAAGGTGTATCTGAACGAAGATAAACCTTAAATTCGTTAGGTGTATCTGAACGAAGATAGACCTTAAATTCGTTAGGTGTATCTGAACGAAGATAAACCTTAAATTCGTTAGGTGTATCTGAACGAAGATAGACCTTAAATTCGTTAGGTGTATCTGAACGAAGATAAACCTTAAATTCGTTAGGTGACTTAAGTTTGTTTGGAGCTTAAGTTCGTTTTGAAGCTTAACTTCGTTTTGGAAGACTTAAATTCGTTTCTAGGATACTAAATTCGTTTTAAGTGTTTTTAGGACGAATTTGGGACTGTTCAACAAAAACGAGGGTTTTGAAGATTAAGACACGTTTACGACCCAAATTTGATCACGAAAAGGTTACTAAACACTTTTAGACACAAACCCACTAACTTTTAACACGATTTTTACACCAAAAATGGACCAAATCATCAAGAACATACACTTGAAAAGTAAACTTTTATTTTGATGAAAAGCTCAAAATTTGCTGTCATTACCTGAAAATCGATACTAGAAATATGTTTTGATTATCACAAGGAAGCTAAAAATGCAAGAAATCTTGGTTTAACAACTCAAAATCAAATGATGAATTTTTGTGGGTGAAGATGGTGAATGTATGTGTGTGTTTTTAGAGAGAGAGAGAGAGAGGTGAGATGGGGGGGGGGGGGGAATGGTGAAGAAGTAGAAAAATGGGGTTTTCTAACCCTTTTATAGTTTTCCCTTAATTAATGATTCTAATAATTGTAGGGTCTAAATGAAACATTTTCAGACTAGAATTTCTTGAATACAATCGCTTACGTCTTGAAACCTAACATTCTTATCACAATAGACCATAGACGCGTCTTATAATTTAAGATTTAAGAGTGAATAGATCTTCGTGTGAGCACATATTCGAAACTAGAACATATCATGGATTTATTTAAATTATTTCTAAGGCGGTTGTTACATCCAGATGGTACTTATCAATGGGATACACAAGCTGATGATACCTAGAATCATGCCTACATGGTAGAATTATATGATGAGGTAGCTGCAACAATTGATTATGATGTATACTCAAGTGAAGAAAGTGCATCTGAGATAGTTCAGAAGAATGTATGTAATGTTGTTGAGACCGTAAGATCTGAGAGTGAACAAATGACAGCAGTGAAAGCATCTGAAGAAAAGGAAGAGTCATCGAGTCCTGTTGATGACATTTCTATGAAGAGCATTGAAGAACAAATGAAGAACTTTGTGATACCTGAAGGTATGACAACTGAAGACTTTGTTGCATACATGGCAGATTGCAAGCCTGCAGATTGCAAGGTATGACATTTCTATAATTGACGTTTGTAAAATGGTGTCAGATTTAAAACTTGAGATATTGAAATTGAAAGAAAATTTAACTAGTTTAACTGCTGAAAATGTTATTCTTAAGAAGAAAAGTAACATGACTAAAGATTCTGATTTACTTCTACAAAAAGATCACCAACAAACTGAATTAGGTTTTAATCCAGATGAAGTAGTATAATATACATTGAAGGACTGTGATACAGTTTTCTATGATAAAGAAGTATTTATAAATAGGATTGAACCTAAATCAAAAATTGATAAAGTTTGGTGTGTGGAAAATAAAGAAGAATGGTTAGCTGAACAAATTCCATATAATGGTAGACATTATGTTCCTTTTAAATCAGTAAAAACTATGGAAGAAGCAATACAGACGCTTGATACCATAAATGAAATGAAGGAGTATGGTATACCAATCCCTGAAATAGAAAATGGTCAATCTAGAAAACAACAAGTAAAGAAGTGTTAAACTTGTCGTGAGAAAGGCCATATAGCTTTTGAATGTCAAAATAGGAAGGCCAAGAATCCTACGAATGACAGTCAAGACAAGTCAAAGGATGTTAGTGATATTCCTAATACTAGAGGGAAGGGTAAACTAGTTGAACAAGTAGCTTCACCAAAATTTATGAGTGCATATAAAAGGGATTATTATGAGGAATATGCCAAAAGACATCCTGATAATAAAAATGCAAAGAATGTTAAGCTACTTAGAAATGTAAGGTGAGTCTACTGTTACAGATCAAAGAATTAATGTCAATAGATCTAAGACTCCAAAACGACAGGGACCTTCACAGAATACTACTTCTAGTAGTGTAAGTCCGAGTCGTTCTCGTACACCTCAAAGGAGTAATTCACCTAGGAAGATGGCTCAACAAAATCGATCTCCTACTTCTAGAATTAATAGTTCGTCTAAACTCTATGATCGATTAGGGAGTCAACCTAGATTTGGTACTCACTCACCAAGGAATTCACCTCCTAAGACTCGTTTCACTTCACCTAAGAAACAGTTTATGACACCATCTTCAGCCAAGGCTCCATTACAGAGCGATGGATATTGGACCGAATTGATCATTAGAGATGAATTCGGAAAACCTAAACCTCAAAAGGTTTGGGTTCCCTTCAGAAACTAACCATCTTATTGTCTGATGTGCAGGGAGAACCAAGGAAGCCTATTAGTCTTTGGTATGTTGACGGTGGATGCTCTCGGCACATGACAGGGGACAAGAATGTTTTGTCCAATTATGACGATGTAAATGGTTCATATGTTAGTTTCGCAGGTCCCAAGGGCAGCAACATCTCGGGCCAAGGTGATGTTGTCAATAGGAAGATTACGCTGGAGAAAGTCAATTATGTGGAACAGTTAGCACATAATTTATTAAGTGTTTCTCAGATTTGTGACAAGGGTAACACTGTCCATTTTAATGAGAGAGAAGCACTTATATTAAAACCGGGATATGTTATTCCTAAAGACTGGATCCTGCTAAAAGCTCCTAGGAAGAGAGACATCTATGGCCTTGTGTTAGGTGTTGATGATCCAAATGAGTCTGTTTGCTCGTTATCAAAAGCAAATGAATCTGAATCTTTATTATGGCATAGAAGAATGGGACATATAAACTTCTGAAAGATGAATGACATTGTCAAACATGGTTTGGTTGACGGCGTTCCCATGAAACGGTTTGGAATGGAAGACAAATGTGTACCTTGTCTGAAAGGTAAACAACAAAAGTCTGCACATAAACCGAAACAAGAAAATTCTATTGTCAATCCTTTTGAGTTACTTCACGTGGATTTATTTGGTCCAGTAAATGTAAGAAGCATCGGTGGGATGTATTACTGTTTGGTGGTTACTGATGACTACTCGAGATTCTCTTGGGTATTCTTTCTTAAATCGAAAGATGAAACTCCGCAGATTTTGATAAATTTCTTTGTTGAAACTGAAAACATTTATGGAGTTCGTGTTAAGAGAATCAGGAGTGACAACGGAACTGAATTTAAGAATAATGTGATGGATGTCTTTTGTTTGTCAAAGGGAATCCAACATCAATACAGTTCTCCGTATGAACCACAACAGAATGGAGTTGCTAAAAGAAAGAATAGGACTCTAATCGAGACAGCCATAACTATGCTTGCAGATTTAGGGCTTCCTACTATGTTTTAGGCGGAGGCGGTGAATACAGCTTGTCATATTTTAAATAGGGTTCCTGTAGTTAAGCGTCATAATAAGACATGTTATGAGCTTCTACATAAGAAGAAACCGAATTTACAGAATGTTGAACCATTTGGTGTACCGTGTACTTTTTTTGAAGTATCTTCCTCAGTCAAAGTTTGATTCAAAGGTTGAAGAGGGATTTCTCATGGGTTATAAACCGGGAACATCAATTCGACAGGTTTACAACAAACAGACCGGCAAAGTTGATTTGGGAACGAATGTCAAGATTGTCAGTCATAAGCCCGCTATTCATTTTGGAAGTGGCAAAAACTTCAATTATGATAGTGTGTTTAGTTCACTACATGGTCCTGATTCTTATTCAGATCCTGAGACAGTTGATGATGTGACTATTTTAAGAGATCACATGGATAATACTCCTATATCTCCGCCTACTCGAAATGTCAATACTACTCCAACCAAAGTTCAGTCTACTACTGATGTTGATGAAAGTGGTAAGGACAAGAATAAGACACCAGATTCAGATAATAGTGATCCCGATAACACTACACCACCTACTCCATCGAAGGTTACACTGCCTGATGATGATCCTATTTCTAAAGAATCGGAAGATGATTTTAGCTCTCCTGAATTTCAGATTAGAACAAATTTAGGAGAAAGTCTGAATGGTTATTCGGTTCCTCAATATCGAATTAATAAGGATCACCCAGTTGAAAATATTCTTGGTAATGCTATAGAACCTGTTCGAACTAGAAATCAGTTGAATAAGGATCTAACTAGTTTGTTTTGTGAAGTGAAAGACACTGGATTGATAACTGAGTGTTTATATTCTGGTTTCATTTTGCAAGTAGAACCTAAGAATGTTAAGGCAGCACTTCAAGATCCATGTTGGGTTGAAGCTATACAAGAAGAATTAGCTCAATTTGAAAAGCTTAGAGTTTGGGAGTTAGTAGATGTGCCTAGAGGTAAACAACCGATTGGAACTCGTTGGGTATATAAATGCAAACGAGATGATAAAGGGATCGTTACTAAAAATAAAGCACGTTTGGTTGTTCAGGGGTTTGCACAACGAGAAGGATATGACTATAACGAAACTTTTGCACCAGTTGCTAGGATTGAAGCTATAAGGTTATTTTTAGCCTATGCAAGTTTCAAAGGTATAAAGGTGTATCAGTTAGACGTTTAGAGTGCCTTCTTATACGGTGAAGTTAAAGAAGAAGTATATGTTCACCAACCACCGAGGTTTGAAGATCCGAATTATCCAAGAAGAGCATAGTGTTTGGATAAGGCTCTTTATGGATTGCATCAAGCACCCAGAGTGTGGTATGAAAAGTTGTCGACCCATTTGTTGACATATGGTTTTACAAGAGGATCGATAGACAGCACATTGTTTATCAAGTAAAAGAAGCGAGATTATCTAATTGTACAAGTTTACGTGGATGATATCAATTTTGGTTCATCTAATATAAAGATGTGCAAAGAGTTTGAAATGAGCATGAAAAATGTTTTTGAAATGAGTGCTATGGGGGAATTACAATTTTTTCTCGGACTACAAGTAGATCAAAGGACAGATGGATTCTTTATTCACCAGTCTAAGTATGTCGATGACATCTTGGAAAGGTTTCAAATGCTAGAGTCCAAGACATATGGTACTCCTATTCAGCAAAATCATGGTTTAGGGGGTCTTGATCCGAAAGATGAACTTGTGGATGCAAGTGATTATCGTGCTATTACTGGCTCATTGATGTATCTGACTACTTCGCGTCCAGATATTATGTTTGTTGTTTGTCTTTGCGCTAGATTTCAAGCTAGTCCGAAAGAGTCACATTTGACTACAGCAAAACGTATTCTACGTTATCTTAAGGGAAACCAAGGGCTTGGTCTACAGTATGGATTTTCTTGATACTCCTATTAGAATAGACAATAAGTTTGGGTAATTGTGCCCAAAGAAGTTAATTCATTTGGAAATAGACATTACAAATAACCCTGTCATCCATAAGGTCACCAAGCATATTGATATTAGACATCATTTCTTGCATGATTGTGCCTAAAAGAAGTTAATTCATTTGGAAAAGGTTATAACCAATGATAATTTAGCTGATCTGTATACCAAAGCATTTGATAAGACTCGATTTGAGAAGTTAATTCTTCTCAATGGGATGAAGAATGCTAATTCATATTAAATCTCTCAAAGAACTATTTTTGTAAGTTTGGGTCTGTAAATAGCTAGAGTCATAAAAATACAAAAAGAGTTCTTAGAGTCATAAAAACCATAAAAATGTGAAAAATGAGAAAATGACAAAAATATGGGAGAGATTTAAGTTAATGTTGTCAGATGATTAGAAGTGAGGATACTTAGCTTTTAAGTCTGCTTAATCGTAATATAACTGCTTAGTTCAGTATTTACAATTTGGGATATATTGGTAGACACAAAGTAACAAGGTTTCCTTTAACCTGAACTTAATTTATACAATGTTCTTGTGGGAAACATATTCAGATATATGGCTGAGAATGCTTGCTTTTCAGAAATGATTAGATCTGGTCCTTAAATTCCGTGAAAGATCTAGCATTATTATAGGATTTGTTCAATATATAGGCAAAAACCTCTAGAACTTATGAGCATGAAAGTTAAATTTAGATATAATGTCATATTGTTTATGCAAATGAAATTAATGTGATTAAGGGGCTAATGTGGTCTTTGAGATTCGGACAAGTATGTCCTCGGGGTGTCTTTGTATACATAGCCTACCTAAAGCTTCCAACTTGGGATAGGTTGTCAGAAAGTTCGCTATATGGGTCTCATAGAAAATTACGGGTTCCTTATAAATAATGATATGCAAAAGCAAATAAATTAAACCACAAAGTAATTAAATTCTGTTATCTAAAAAGTGTCTCATGATTTGTTTAAGGATGTTTTTGAATATATATTGAATATTTGTTATCTTAGTGCTTGTATCAATTACGGAAGTATATCTGAATGTGGGTCACATAAGTTCGCAAACTATTCAGTGGCATATTAGGCTACTCGGGTTGCATGGTGACTGTCCTTGGCCAGGGTATGTCGAAAGTGTCATAACTCAAAGAAAACTGGAAGTGTTTAAGAGGACAAATATACCGGTAATCGTGGTTGGGTCACTATTCATAACTAATAATAAGAGAATTATTTCTCACTTGCAGACTTATGTAAATGCTAATCTGATCTAATCTGCAGAAACTTAAGATTTCTTGTAAATAAATAAAGTAGCTTAGTTTTTTATTTTTATTTTTATTTTTATTTTTTATTTTGTTTCGTCTTTATTTTTATTATTTTTTTATAATAAGTGTCAGTTTGTGTGTCAAACTAGTTCTTATTGCACGAGAGATTTGATAAGCATTAAGAGTTATAATTCTTAGTGAATTATATAAGTCTTGTTGCTTACAGTATAAATGTTTAAAAGATGGATTTTCTAATTAATACATAAGTTGTTTAATTTAGAGTCAAAATATTTTTGAATGTGTTTCAAGTAAATTTTTTTGAAATTTCAATTGTTTTTGGTTGATAAGTATGCTTGACAAAGATTGGACTTGCCTTAGATCTTATAATGATTGCTAGGTTAAGATTTTGGTTGTTTTGCATATTTATGATATCATTACAATAATATTTTTATTGATTTTGATGCATTGATGAAGTTTGTTAAGTGTGTAGGTTACAGATTTCAAATTCCAGAGACGGTCATCTGTTGATCAATGTGTATCATTAATCATATGAATATTACACCAAATCATTATACATCAAAGGATGAATGATGTGTGAAGATCATAGCCTAAGACTTAGTGTGATAGGTTATTTTTGTATTATCAAGATCACAACCTAAGATGTAATGTGATAGGTTGTTGATATGATATTTTGATGTATTGTAATGCATTATACATTAAATATGTTTTGATGTAAGTTTGCATTTGTTGAGTTAAACATCAATGAAGAAATGATCGATTTTATGTCAAGATAATAATGTAAGATTTATTTGATACATTATTGTGATGACAAGTTAGTACGGATGATTTATGATTACATATTCGAGTAGATACAGGTTTTCAGTAACGAGTATCTACAGGTTTATGTTTCTGGAATTTTTGTAATTTTTCCTTTTCTAAAATTCTGGAAAATTCATGAAATTTGGCTAAGGAATGGAGCTTGTGTGAATAAAAAATCCGAAAATTCGAAGTCATTCGTGATGACAT
Source organism: Erigeron canadensis (assembly GCF_010389155.1). Taxonomy (NCBI): domain Eukaryota; kingdom Viridiplantae; phylum Streptophyta; class Magnoliopsida; order Asterales; family Asteraceae; genus Erigeron; species Erigeron canadensis. The sequence goes on along the minus strand of NC_057766.1, from coordinate 13,434,495 downwards.
CAGCATGCCTCGCGCTGACGTCATCACGAAGCCCACGAACTAAGTGTTCGGCCCGGCCCACGAAGCTCCGAATATAAATATGGGTTTTACCTTTTCATTAATTATCTTTAATCGAAAATTAACCCTAATTAATCACACGAATTACTTTCCTTCGTGCTACTATACGTCCGCCTCCTATTTTGATCGATTCCTTCTTTCTTCGTGTTATTCATCCTGATTTTTTGGTATAATTTCAATCTAGGATGATTGGTTGATGTTTTGACTATAAGAATTAACGATTACAAGTCGTTATAATGCCTGAAGAACTTATGGTTCGGTCACTATTCACACGAAGAACCCGAATCAACCTCGTGTTCATTATTAGAGGAATTCGTTCTCGCGCACAAGTTGTTACTAAGGCTACAACTGTTACGATTCCTACTGCTCCAGAGTCTACAGTTCGTCAAGAGCCAGAGCCGAAGCTTGTTGCTCCTAGGCCTTCATCTACTCCTATTCAGGCGACAGTTCCTGTTTCTACTATCATGGGACGTCTGTTGGCTCCTCTGCAAAGACCTCAGATGCCTCCCACAGGAACTTTTAGTGCTCGTATGCCTTCTTTGAAGCTACGATGCCACCTCAGGCCTCTACATCTGATGTTGCTTCTACGTCACGTCCAGTTGCTCCTGTTCAAGTGCAGCTGAGTGGTTTATTTTCTGAGAAGATGTTGGAGTTGAGGGTTACAGCTTTGGAGAATCAGCTACAGCTCCAAGCTGCTAAGCATCAAGAAGAGATGGACGTTATGACAGCTCTTGTTCATTCTCTTGGATCTAGACTTGACCAGATTTTGGCTCAAGGAGGAGATAAAGATGGTTGTAAGGATGATGAGCTTGCTAAGAAGACAAGAGATGATGATCATGAAGATCAAGATCGAGCTCAAGATCCAAATCAACAAAAAACAGATGGTGAGCCAAAGAATAGAAGTCAAGGTCAAGATACTGCTAATGATGCTATGGATACAGAGACTGCAGATATTCAGGGGGAGTCGTCAAGACAAAGAGAGTCAGAGATTGCTGGTACAGCTGGTGCTAGTACTTCTAGGACTCAAGATAAAGGCAAAGCTGTGATGACCGCTACAGATGCAGATCCTGATGATCCAAATAATGATGATGAGGAAGATTCCAATTCAGGTAACTTCGATTCGAATTCTGATAGAATAGAAAGGGAGATTCGAGAAAAGCTAGTGAATGATCCTTATAATCATATAGAAAAAGAAAATCTTAGCAAAGGAAAATCTACTCAGGATAGTGAGTCAACTAAGACTGATTCTACTACCAATGTCTCTACATAGTCAAATTTGCACCCTTTAATTATGCATAGACTAGAAAAGAGATTGGGATATGATCCACAAGCTCATATGAGAGTTAGAGCAGAGATTATGGATTATGATAATTATTATGATCCAGGATCACTTAGGGATCAAATGAAAGAACAGTCAGGGTTAACTCATACATCTTCAGAGTCAGAGTCAGATTCGGATTCAGATTCGGATTATGAACCTTAGTGCTAATGATTTTTGTTTTTGTAATGATTATAAGATAAATATGAATGTATTTGTTACATTATATTTATGATATAATATTATTGTTGTAAGTTAAAATAGATAAAGATTATAAGATAAATATTAATGTAATTGTTGCATTATATTTATGATATAGTATTATTTATTTTAATTTCTTTTATGTATTTATACTATTTTATTATGCCTTGACTTATGATTTATGTTTTTTATCTTTGTATATGTAAATCGTTTGAATTGCAAATAAGCTTTAAAGGATAAGTGCATTGGACGATCTTGATGCTGAAAAAGATCTAGAAAGTATCGATGATGAAGATATGGAAGAAGGAGAGTTCATTACTTTAGAAGCTGATAGAAAAAGGTTGCTTGATATACCTTATGACTTTGATCGTGTCTTTAATGAAGATGAAGTCATTCAAGTTGAACCAATAGCTGAAGTGGAACATCTCAATCTCAATCCAATCAGAGACAGTCCAGATGAACCTAAGAATGCTGCAAGTTTGAGGTTTACTGTATATGCAAATATAGTTGATGAAGGACATGATAATATTTTTGATCTATACTGGAATATAGATGCTACACGAGAGGTTGATCTTGGAAGATTTAATATACCTCCGGTGCAGCAAGATTATGAGTTTATTATTAATAGACTGATTCCAGATTATAGAAGACATATTGGTTTGATAATACGTGATACGTATAAGCCATCGATGTTTTGGGAGTTTATCTCAGACAAGGATGCACCCAAGTATTTCTCAGTGATACAAAGTTGGTTTTATGATCAGAGAATTGATTTATTTGTTATCAAGAGAAAAGAGGGATGCCAGTACATGTCAATGAGTCAAAGACATTTCCACTCTCTTAGTGATTCTGACATGATAGATTTGGGAAGACGATGGTTCGTTAATCTTCATAGCAATGGACTTGAAGATTTCTATTGAAATAGATTCCGAAGTGAAAGAATTTGGAATTTCAGTGATAGAGGTTTGAAGCCTGAAGATAGGTTGATTAAACCTACACCGAAGAAGAAGATTAAGAATGAGGATGGCACATATCCTTTTGTCCAACAAAGGATTAAATGTGTTAAAAAGGTTCCCGCTATTAGATGGGATCAAGATATGCTGACAGAGATGACATTTTGGCAAATAGATATCAAGTCAAGCGAAGCTCAGATGTTTGTTGATGATTCACAAAAACAAATGTTGCTACGCATATATGATCCAATGCAGGTTGTCACTTTGTCAAGAGGTGATCAGAGAAGCCTTTTGGATACACCTTGTTCAGCAGTGGATTTTTGGAGAGTTGAAGAAAGACGCTATCGCAACATTCTCGCACATTGTTTGCAAGAGAGAATTCATGCGAATAGCACCAGACTTTTGTTTAATCGATAGCTTTGAAGTTCAAGTTTTGAAGACTTTAAAGAGATCTAGTTGCAATCGTCAAGGGGGAGTCTGTAGATGCAGATTCATTGTGACAATCGCAACATAGATTTGATTATCGTTTTTGTTTTAGGAACTATGTTTGTAATCATTCAAATAAGAACTTGTGTTGATATTTAATGATTACAATTGAACTTCAATATTATATCTATTCGTGTTTTGTATTGTGTTTGTGTGTTATATATTGTTTTGCAGGTACAAGAACATAGAATCAAGGTTTATAAGTGTCGTAGAACACTTAAACGATGATTGGATGTTATGTACGAGCCAAACGAAGTCAAAGAAAGCACCAAAGGGTCGAACCTCGAGTTGACGTCATCAGCATGAAGAAATGACCTCGTGCTGATGTCAGCACGAGGTATATCGATTGGTTGCTTAATCGGCCCTAATACGTAATTAAGGCCGAAGCCCACACGAACCCAATACCAATTAGTATAAATACAAGACCAAATCTATGGAATTAGGTTAATCGTTTCTAATCCTTTTAGATCTTAGTGATTATACACGAATCAAGGTTATTTGTTCCTTCGTGTGACCTCCTACACGAACCACAAGCCTTGCGCATCTCCTTGGGTTGGTTAATTGCTTATTAATCAACAAAAGGCAATAGCAATCTAGTTATCTCAAGAGGATTCTGCACTATTGACATAACGAATCACATCTTATTACAATCCACACAACAAAAGGCACCTTACAATATAGAGAAATCGGTGGCACGGAAATGGTTTTCAAAACAATTGAAAAGATCAATGTAATTAAGGAAACACTCAAAGCGGCACAAGATCGACAAAAGTCTTATGCGCATAAACGGAGAAGACCAATTGAGTTTAACATTGGTGATCGTGTATTGTTAAAGGTATCTCCATGGAAAGGCATCTTACGATTTTGAAAACGTGGAAAGTTGAGCCCTCGTTTCATAGGTCCTTTCAAAATTCTTGCTAAAGTTGGCAAAGTTGCTTACCGTTTAGAATTGCCCGATGAGCTTTCGGGAATTCATCCTACATTTCATGTCTCACATCTTAGAAAGTGTCTCGCCGACGATGCTTCCTATGTGCCCTTAGAAGAAATTGAGTTTTACAACAAGTTGAATTATGTGGAAGAACCTATTGCCATAGTGGAAGAAGAACTTAGAAGAGTTCAAAACAAGACGGTGAGAACATATAAGATTTTATGGAAGCATGGAAGGATGTCCGATTGTACTTGGGATTCCGAGCATGACGTTCTAGTGTATTATCCGTCCTTGCATATGGCTTGGATCACGAGGACGTGATCCGATCTAAGTAGGGGAGAGTTATAACACCCCAAATAATTTCAAGGTAATAAATTAACCCGTTTTATAGTTTTGACATTAAAATAAGTTCCTAGTATTTTATTTTTGGATACGGGGTTAATTTAGTTGGAACTTTAGTGGATAACAGGTAAAATACCTACAAAAGTAAAAAGGGGGCGTGGCATCACATTAGAATGCCAGCCACTTTCCCACCCCACTCCCATCACCTAACTTATTCCAATATCTTCTTCATTATTCTTGATCTTTCAATCCAATCTTAATTCATGGAAATTAAACTCCTAATCTCGAATCAAAGACTCATCAAGAACCATAATCTATTATCATTCAAGAATTTAAAAGTTAGGGTTTGGGTTAATTAGTGGTGGTGGTGGTCGAATATTTCAAAAGGAAAAGGGGGAGGAGAAATTTGTGATTTCAAGTATTGATTTGGTCTTATATTCCTTGAGGTAATCACTTCCTAACCCAATTTCCCTTCTTTAATAGGAATTAGGGTTTATAAAAGTAAAAAATTGGGGGTTTTGCTAGTGATGAGTCCAAGTATGAATTTCCCCTAAATTATTGCATATAATGAGTTAGTTATTGAATTGCTTATGTTAAAATTGATTTAAATGAGAATATTGGTAGTGAAGCTCCAACTATGAAAATGATGATTTTATTAGCAAGTGAAATAATGTTGATGATGATGAAATTCTTGAGATGATATGAGAAGTTTTGATAAATAAACAACTCAATGACATAGTGGATTGGTTAGAGGTTAGGAATGCTAGTGAAAGGTTTAATTTGCTATGTTGAGATAGCAAGAAAAGTGAATGCTGCCTTATGTGTGCATTATGATATGTGATAGGTTGAAGGCTTGATTTGTGCCATTGCGGTTATCTTTGTTTATTGTTGTTTTACGAAGGAGGTGAGTATACTTGCATATATTTGTATATTCGTCGGGTCAATTACCATTCATGTTGAGTGAGTCCATGGTGGTAATTGATTTGGCGTTAAGTCCATGTTTATGGTTGAGTTTGATTACAGGCCTAATTGGTGGCCATAGGCTCATGTGGAGCATTTGTTATTGTTATATTTGATTGTGATTGTAATCATTTGCTTATATGGATCCATGTAATGCCTAGCCCAAGGGTGAGTGTTATGGATATGACACAACGGTGTCATAGTCCATATGCAATAGTCCCTTGAGCATTGCCCTTCTTTGTTTATATGATTATATGCAAGCATATTCACTAAGCATTCGCTCACCTTTTAGTTGTTTACCTTTGTGATTTATGTAGTTCCGGAAGAAGGAACTAGGTTGGATTGAATTGAAGTTTAGAGTCAAAGTTGCTACTTGAATTTGGAAGGTATTTGGCTATGTATGGAAGAATGGCATATTTTTATTAGATACTTAGACATCCCTCTTGACTTTGGCTCATGGTACATTTTGGTTGTTAATTGTCATGTTTTGGTGCATTTTGTAAATGGTCATGTTTATGTCCTTTGGAGTTGACAAAGATGGTTTGATTGGTTGTAAAATGTCAAAATGGGTAATCGACCCATATGGTTGTGTAGTTGATCGTGGATCAATCGAATTTCACAAATATGATTGTTTACAGGTTAACTCTCTTGCTTTCAATTCTGGAATGTAATTTGCATAATATTTGGTTTGAGGTTTGAATTTTGGTTTAATCTAAAGTGGACAAATTTTGATGTTGCTGAACTATGGGCCACTGCGGCGCAGTGGAGGAGGTTTTGCCCACTACAGCGCATTGGAAACCCACGGCCATAATTTCTTTTCCTCCCACTACGGTGCAGTGGGAGTGTGTCAAACCCACTACGGCGCAGTGGGGTTCTTCTAGTCTTGGGTCCGAGGTTTCACACTACGCTGTGGTGGGGGTATATATATATAAAAAATTAAATTTTTCGTGTTTTCGGTTTATCGAGTTCAGTCCTTTCACCATTTGATGTCCCAATCAACATAATATTTCATTTCAAAGCACAAGTTGTCAGTCAAGTGCTTTAACCATAATTGGGATCGTGCCATGGAGACGACCATTAATATTTAAAGTAGATTAGAGCACCACTCGGGTCGGACTGGAAGTGAAGGTAATCACGAAGACAACCAACATTCCACCGTTACCTATTTTAGTGGGTGAGTGGATGAGTCCTAGTTGCGCAACCCTCTAACTACAGGCCTCCCCTTTCAGAGTTAATAGTAGTGTACCGAAGTGAAACAGTTTGACAGCACTCAAGCTCATCATATAATATATATATATCTATTGAACATACAACATAGTTATCATCTTCCAAATACCATTTCATCAAAGAAAGCAATTTTATTTATCATGCTTTTCACCCCGACAGTAAAACACATAAGAGAGTTTGAAAGAGGGCTATGACTCACCTTGATATGCCACACATTATATCCACATATCCAAAATGGGTGCTTCCCATCTATTGCTTCCTTAATCATGTATCCGTCATGTTCTTCAATCACATTTCAATCCATAACTATCCCTACGAGAGGACTAATATACATAAGTTCTTATCTTAAGCCATTACTTAGAAATGCCACTTCCATTATGTTCCCATCAATTGTGGGAGCCAAGTGTGTAGCTAATTTTCACATTGTTTTGGTTGTAAAGATTGATGGTGTAAAAGGTTACTTCCGTTATATACGAAATTATAAGTTGTCAGAATTTCGGTAACTTGGCTTCATTTATGGTTTCGTTTGACATCTTAGGTTATCGTATGCTAATGCCATATTAAGTTATATTAACCTTAATCATCATTTGATGTGTAACCAATTTTTAATATGAATTAACATTGGTGATATCACTTTATTGTTTGGTTAACATAATTGCATGTCCATCCCACTTAATTATCTTTCGTGTTACTTTGATTGCACTTATCTTTTAACTCACATTTTTCTTGATATGTCGTATGATTACTTAGGTTTATGAATTTCATTTAAGTGTTATGGTCCATTACCAATTGTGCATAAGTGTTATGGGCTTTTAAGTAACTTGGGCTTAATTTAGTTATTGGGCTTAATCTTATTCGGGTTATGTGCTTAATGAGTCATATTGGTTATTGGGCTATTTATGTCATTGGGCCAGGTGGACCTACCGATTTATGTTTCAATGGGTTCATTATTTGGGTCGGGCTAGCCCATTAACTCCTTGGTTCATTACATAGCCCATGACACAAGTTATAAGATTACTTACAAATTTTTTATTTCTATACAACATATTTATGAAATGTTGGCCACTAATTTGGGGTTAAGGACAATTACTTGGACCTTCATGATTTTTACAAAGCGACTTATATGTATCTAGTATTTTTTTGAATTTTTGGTGAATTTTTAGATAATATTTGGTGTCCTTAAATATTATCCAAACACAAACTGTCCCGAATGGGCACTGCTTGCGACATCAGATGTTTTATAAAAGTTATCGGGGTTTTGATTGTTGAAAAAATCCTATGATTTTATTTTAAGTTCAGGTCACATTGAAATTACTTCCCACCAAGTATGACCTCTTGGAACCTTCTGGTTTAGGAGATAAAGATTGTTAAAGTTTATAAAATATTCATACAAAATTACAGTTTTGACTAGTTTCAGTAGAAAAATCATATCTTTCGTTTGGTTCAGTATTTTTGAGTAAATCCAGTTGGAGGTTAAACTTAACTCGTTCCTCTACAACGTTTATTTTGAAAGTTTTTCTTGAACCTGCTCTCAAATGCCCAGTTTACCCGTTCCAAGACAGAAAACTGATCCTGTCAGATTAGTTTTTGATTATATCAACTCACCAATAGGCTTTCTTGCTTAACTTACACTTTATTTCATCTATAACATGTTTGATACTCCTTTTTCTATGATTTTAACACCAAATATACAGATTTCTTATCAAATTCAAAATCATCATTCATCCATCTCATATCCCAAATCAAAATCAACCAAAACTAGTACAAATCTTAACATGCATGTGATGATCTAACACTTTTAAACAACATCAAGCTATAAACAAGATCAAGCTATAAACTTTAATCCAACTTTTGAAAATATCATTCTTGATGAAAAATCACAGAAAACATAGCTAAATAACTTGTAAAAATCGGACCCATGAGTATCCATATCACAACTTTGCAAACTTTTACACTAAACCAACACTTTCGGGTCTTACCAAGGTTGAATCCTTGAATCTTCTTCTAGATTTCGACATGCATGAGCATGATGAAGAAGATTCTATCAACTTGCCTTCATCACGTGTGTTTTTCAAGGAAACAAGAAGAAAACATAAACTTTTGATAAAGATCTTTGAATGTAAACACAAACAAGATTAATCTAACAAAGAGGTGAGGATTCATACCCTTGATGAACTCGGTTTTGGAGATGAAAATATGCAGAAAATTTCGTGGCCTTTATGCTCCTAATAACTCTTAATCCAAGCTTAAAATAACCCTTGAAACTTACTTGAATCAACCCTTGTTTAATCCTTTAAAAACCCTTATTATTACTATAACTTTAGATTGATTTTTCTTGCCTTTTTGTTGCTTTCTTTGAACTGTAAATTGCAAGAAGAAAAGAAGGGAAAAGTGAGTCTTGAGAGAAAAGAGGATGTGTGTGTGTGTTGGGAAGAGAAAAAAATGTGGAGTGAAAGAAAGTTGGAGTGTAGGAGTAAGTTTAATTGTTTAAAATCTTTATCGTTAGTTTCTTCCGAACTCCAACGACTTTAGGTTAATTATAGACCGATCAACCTTTTCATAAACCAATTGACAATGACATAGATTTCTTCCAAACTTCTAATTACAATTATCAATCAATAAATATAAAAGACAAAAACAATATTTAAACTCAAATAAATATGGAACTTCGATTAAACATAAAAACCTTATTCAACGATTGCAAGTAACATTAAATTGACCCTATGACATGTTCACTACCCAAGCGGGTGTAAAGAAATTTAGCTTCTCATGATGAAAAGATAAAAGCAAACAATAGTATATGAAGACATAATGTACCGAATGTAGAAATCGTTCCAACAATGACTAAAAATCTAATACGGAATGATGAAAATAATCCAATCGTAATCTTGATCTTCAAGGATGAATAAATTGATGAAAACCCTCCTCTAAAGATGCAAAAATCGGCTGGATAAAAATAAGGTAGGGTTTTGGAATGATAAAACAAGCTATTTATAAGTTTCCAAAAATTGTTGTGCAGAATCGGCTGGAGCTACGGGGCAGCTAGTAAGCTGCGGCGCAACTCACCTTGACCGCAGTTAACTTGTTGACTATCGTTGACTCAACTTGTATTAGAATTAGAGGAGCTGCTGCACAACTATATGCTTCTGTTTTAGATTGCTACGCAGCTAACTAGCTGCTGCTCAGCTCTTCTATTTTCAATCTTTGACTTTCGTTGACTTTCTGAAAACTTCATCCAAATGCTTCGGCAATCATCCGTAAGCACTTATTTCACTTCAAGAATGTCGTTTTCTTCAAAAATACGCTTAAGTACCTGTCATTAACCTCAAACACTAACAAATACCATAAACGCACCAAATGTATACTAAAATGACTCATAAAACATGCTAAATCAACTACTTTCAACGTGGGAAATGGATATAAAATACGACATATCACCCTTTAATATTATTGATAGAATTATACTATCAATCATTTATCTTTCAAAATATCTCCATTAATTCTTTACATCAATTACTTTTACATCAATTATCTATATCACTCGACGCCTCATCTACCACCAATCGTCACCCTCACCACTACATCGTTGCCGCCGCACCCACTGCCGCATTGTGCGAATAATGTGCTAGTTGTATGTAAAAAATATTGTATGTTTATAGGTATCAATTTTTAATATTTTGTTCTTTGTTGATATGACAACATTTATCTTTATACATGTAAATAGATGTAGCCCACAATATGTGTAAATATCTTTTTTTGTTCTTTTTTACTCTGGAAACCCTAATTCTCTCTCCCCTATGACGATTTTGGCGACTCATTTCTATCATCATTTCCCGACCCTTTCTACTTATTACGCTCCTGATTATTTAACATGTTCGTGATCACGGCTGCCTTTGTGTAGTTTAGTTAGATCCCTTTCGAACTTGTTAAACAATTAAGGGGTTTGATTTGCAGTTAGGGTTTTATAGGCATTAGGGTTTTCTTGTATTTCATTATATTTGTTCTTCATCTAGATTTCATGCTTTGCCTTCTTGTTTCCTGCGTATTTATTTGAATCCAATTGTGATGGAGAGATCGTCATTTCCAAAAGGATTTGTTCCTCGAGGATCAGGTTCATATAGGGATATTGAAGTACCGTTGAAACAACCAGGAGCAACTAGATCCATTTTAAAGAGACTAGAGAAAAAAGACACGACTCCCCCTGGTAAAAAGGAAAACGTAAGAGGAAATGTAGGTGATGGTTCTAATACCAGTCATAAAACTCCTACATCTTCCCCTTCGGTTGATCCATTGCCAAAGGCTGATCCGAATCGGAATGCCAATGATAATTCTGTTGACAATGTTGTGAAACCGGATTTACAATCTGGTGAAAATATTGTCAACAATTCAACATCTAAGTTGGGACCTATGCCACCTGCGCTTGAGCCTGTTAGTGATAATGGAAGTGAACCAGGTAAGGGTATTGGACAACCGAAAGCTCACCATCAGGTAGAAATTTCAAATTGGAAACATGTTACATTCTTCTCTGAACTTAAGAGTGGGGATACTTAGTCTTTTGCGGACAAACTTAAAGCCAATACTGTGCAAAAGAAAGTTAATTTCATATTGTTGGTGCATCCTGAAGTGGTGGAAAATGCTGATATAGTTATCCCAAGAGAAACTGTTCGCCAAGTTCAAAATAGATTAAACAATTTGTTGTTTGGATATTTTTGGGAGCAAGGCTTGCTTTCCCGGTGGTAGAATATTATGTTACAAATGTATGGGCTAAGTATGGACTATCGAAGGTCATGATGAATTCGAATGACTTATTCTTCTTCAAATTTAATTCGAAGGAGGGAATGGATAAACTTCTAGCTGAAGGACCATGGATGATAAATAAAACCCTTATTTTTTAACAACCATGGACTCCCACATCGTTGTTAAAGAAAGAGGACATCAATCAGGTTCCGGTCTGGATCAAAATGCGTGATGTGTCGCTTGCAGTTTACACCGATGATGGACTTAGCTTGCTTGCATCTAAAATCGGTACCCCTAAACTACTTGATAAATATACAGCTGAGATGTGTGTAGATGCTTGGGGGCGCAGTAGCTACACCAGAGCTATGGTATTATTGGATGCTTATTCACCCCTTAAAAAATCACTTGTTGTTGCTATACCTAATATGGAAGGCAGGGGGTCATGTGCTTGAAACAATTAAAGTTGAATACGAATGGACTCCCCCTAGGTGTGAACACTGTTGTGTGTTTGGTCATGAGTTGAATAGATATCTTAAGGTGGTAAAGGAGACTTCGAAAACGACTAATGAAGTTGATGATGAAGGCTTTACGGCTGTAAAAACTAAGAAAAAGGCTAAGAAAGGTTTCCCTCAAAAAACTACAAAGCAAAAGTTAATTTACAGACCCATTATTACTCCTAAACCGAATACTAGTGGGGCGAGTAGTCCTGGTACAAAAAAAGATGAGGCTGTCCATACTAGTAATTCTTTTGGAGTATTATCTCAGGATATTGGGGATGAGGTGCCTTATCAGCGTGACAAACAGGAACCTGAAAATAGTGACAAGCAAGCAGCAACTAATAAGAACAGTTTTAATGTTACTATTGACTCAGATGGAGAGGAAGTGATTGAAATAATTGAAAATAAAACTGTGACTTTCATGACATCTGGGACAAAGGATGGGGAAACACATACAGGGGCAAGCACTCCTGCTGTTGATGTTTCCAATGTGTAGCTTAGGCTCTTGGAATATAAGGGGATTGAACCGGCCCCTGAAACAAAGTGAGGTTCGGAAAGTTGTACAGGAAAATAAACTTAATCTTTGTGTAATAGTTGAATCACATATGGATGTTTCTCGTCTATTCAAAGTGTGCAAAAAGATTTGTAAACATTGGGACTGATATCTAATGGGGTATGTGTAGGAAAGGTACTTGTATTATCTTAGGTTGGAACACTGAAGTAATTGATCTTATGGTGCTTTCTTAGTCGGATCAGGTGATGCATATTTAGGTTATCTCTAAACATAATAACAAAGCTTTGTTTTGTTCTATTGTTTATGCCGATAACTATCATAAGACTAGAAGGGACTTTTGGTAGAATCTTTGTTTACACAAGAATTTTGTTCGTGATCGACTTTGGGTGATTCTTGGTGATTTTAATTCATCCTTAAATCTTGAAGATCATTCGTCCAGCTCTATTTCTACTGATATTGGTATGAGAGATTTTAAGGAATGAGTTGACTCTTTAAAGGTTTTTGATGTTAATAGCTCGGGTTTGCATTACACTTGGAATCAAAAACAAAAGAAAGGGGTGGGAATACTCAAAAAAATTGACCGAGTCATGGGGAATATACACTTTACTGATTTGTTTCCTGCTGCCTGTGCTATCTTTCAACCTTACCGAATTTCAGGTCACGCGCCCTTGTGTACTGAAACTCCCTAATGTTGTGAGAGCTAAACCTGCCCCATTTAAATTTGCTAATTTCTTGGTTTATAAGCATGGTTTTCAGGAACTAGTAAAGAGCTCATGGGATTTGAAATTTGAAGGTGTTAACCAGTTTCAGGTGGTTAATAAACTGAGAGCTTTGAAATCTCCAATTCGCAAGTTATTCCACCAGCAAGGTAATTTACATAAGCGTGTGAATGACTTGAGAACTGAACTTGATGGGATACAAAGGGCTATTGATTGTAATCCTGGAGATGCAGCCTTGCGGCAAAATGAAAGTAGATGTCTTCAACAATTCCAAACAGCTGCTCTTGACGGGGAATGTAACACCCGTCGTTTAAAAACAAGGATTTCCAAAAACTTTTGCCTAACGGCATTAAAAGAAGCGGAATTAACTTTAAAAGTCTAAACCAGTAAAATCTGTTTGGTTTATTCATTAAATAGTGTTACTAGCCATATCATCAAAATAAGTCTAAATGGAAATCCATCGGTTGCCCAACATTAAACAACCGAGTACATTATCAATACAAGTCATTAATATTTAAACATAAAGCAAATGTTTAAAGCGAGCAACCACTATGGGTAAACTATAGCTAGCTTCAAGATCATCTACCCATGCCTCACATCTTCTCACATCTACCTACTCACTATTGTTGGACCTGAGGGCACAACACATTTAAAAGAGCAAGTGTTAGCTAACGAATTAGCTAAGTAAGATAACACATAAGTTATAAAATGTTTGTCCATTTAAAACATTATATAAAAGTCATATTAAGTTGTTAAGGCACATATCCTCAAACATATCATCACACTTACATATCATATCATCAACATCATTCATATTAGGATGGGTCATCCTAAATGTGCCTAGTCATCTTTTGCATCATCGCATATTACATTTGAACATCTTTATAATTGTGACAAAAGTCACGCATCTCATATAACATATGCATCTCGTTAAGTATGACATAAGTCGCACCCGACTAGATGAACCACCATTCAGTAGTACATCAATGTCGTTAAGGAATGGAAAGCCAATCCAGGAGTAATCCGTATGTTCAATGACAATGGGGCTGGTAAGACCTCCCGTATTACTCTTCACGTTATACCTTGTTGCAAGGAGCCACCCGAGCAACCACATCAACGCACTTAACCGGGCTAGGGCAAGTACGGGTTAAGCTTAACACTTTCACATCAAATTTACGAGCTCGATTTCACATCATATATAGTTTAGGTGTTTACACAACCTAAACAATCATCACATATACATCTTTTACGTTTGGGCCCTTAAACGTGCACGTGTCATGGCAACTTAATAATTCTAGTGAACTAGATGAACAAGCCATGTAATCATGCACATTTCACATATCATCATCATACATCACATTTCATAGCATTTCATTTCATATCATCACATCTCATATCATTGCATAACATTTCATAGCATATCATTACATATCGTATCCTTGCATAACATTTCATAGCATATCATTACATATCATATCATAACGTCACATATCTTTGGGGTAGCATTTCAAGCTTCAATATGCATATACATAGCCCATATCACCTCCCGTATAATCCCGAATAACCATAAGCAAACAAGATACCATTTGGGATGTTATTATATGAAAACTATGTTTGTGTTGAACCCTCAGAGTGTCAAAGTAGTGTATCTTACCTCAATGGAGTGCACAAGAAATGATAACGTAAGTTACCGAGCTTTGCAAGTATTCCGACTACCTATAATCATTAAACGACATAATGAGCTAATAAAATACCCACTTACTTATGGTCATAACTCAGGTCTCGATACCTATAAACATGACCCACGACAAGACTTGATGCATTGGGGGTTCGATTAATGCTTTAGAACTTACATAACTCGACGAAACTCAACATTCACTCACTAATTTAACCTTTCTGAACACTTGAAATAATCATCATCTTTTAAAAGCATAACCATTAGAAAGTAGACTCTCTCACGGTTCCGTGGATAGCTTATTTGTCAAAATCGGAGTTACGGTTCAAAAGTTATGGTCGTTTATAAATGTTAACAAAATCAGTCCCTAACGGGAGTTACGAATATTTGTAACGGGAGTTATGAAAATTTGTAACGGGAGTTACATTAGGGGTGTTATCGCAGTTACCCAGGGAACGGGAGTTACGACGACCAGTCATGAAAAACAACCCCAAAACCTAACCAAACATATCTCAAACGACTTTAAAACATCTCCAGGTCTTATGAACATCAAATACACTTAAAATAAGACCAAAATCACTCATTGAAAATACCAATTAATCTTTGAATCATTTACCATATAAATCAATCATTGAATCACCCGAATAACATGAAATCGGTAACCGTTTAATCAATTAACCCAACCCAAACCCCATGGCCTGGATTGAATACTCATCTATGACTCATAAGATCAGATTTCAAGGAGAATATTACCTATATTACCTGTAGAAGACTTAGGGGATTCAAGATCTTAACAAAACTTAATTGAAACGGCACGAAACGATGAGATCTTGAAAGAAACTTGCAAGGAGAGGGAGGGAGGATCAGCTGGGGTATTTCTCACGTATGTCCTGAAGTTGTGACAATTAGGGATACCTAATTGCACCTTAACCCCTGGCCATCAACTCCTAATCTTACACTTAGGGTCCCTTAACTTCTAAACTTGACTTTCTTAGCTTAATTCACCTTCCAGGAGACTTAACGATCTAACAAGCACTTAACTTTCATAACGTTGCTTTAATTACTTTCATTATACATCATATTAATCATTTCACATAAAACACATAAGAATTTAATCGCATAATCACATATAGGGCATATAACCTTAACGAACCCAACGTTGACTAATGGTCAAGCCAATAAGTCAAACTCGAAAAGTTTGGGATGTTACAGGGAACGTTTTCTTAAACATAAATCAAAAGTGGAGTGGCTTGCAACCGGTGATTCTAACACTTCTTTCTTTCATAAATCTCTTAAGTGCAGGAACCATAGAAGCACGATCGATATTATAAAGGATGCAAATGGGCTGGTGCATGAGGGAAGTAAAGTTTATGATGCTTTTGTGCAATTCTACCAGCATTTTCTTGGGCGTGAGGGTGATGTACCCTTAAAGCCTTCATCGGAGTTATTCACAAAAACATTGGAAGTGCAAATTGCTAACAATATGGTTCGAGTTGTTTCTGATGAAGAGATCAAATCTGCTATGTTTGCTATAGGTGAAAATAAGGCACCAAGTCTGGATGGGTATACTTCTGCTTTTTTTAAGAATGCGTGGTCTATTGTTGGTAAGGATGTCTCCCTTGAGATTCATGATTTCTTTAAAAAGGGGAAGTTGTTGAAAGAATTAAACCATACACTTGTTGCTTTGGTTCCGAAAATATCCACTCCTACTTTTATTACGGATTTTCGACCCATCTCATGCTGCAATGTCCTGTATAAGTGTATTAGTAAGATTATTACCAATAGAATTCTAGAGGAGCTTAAAGGAGTAGTCAGTATTAACCAATCAACATTCGTTCTTGGTAGGAGAATTTCGGACAATATCTTCTTAACACGGGACCTCATGCATAACTATCATCGTAACTCTGGGCCTCCAAGATGTGCTTTTAAAGTAGACATCCAAAAGGCTTACGATACGGTTGATTGGCGATTCTTGAAGGATGTACTATTGGGGTTTGGGTTTCACGCTACTATGGTTAATTGGATCATGATATGTGTTACTTCAACATCTTTCTCCCTGAGTATGGCAATCTGCACAGTTATTTCAAAGGGAAAAGAGGTCTTCGTCATGGTGATCCTATGTCGCCCTACTTGTTTACTCTTGTAATGGAAGTATTTGTTGGGTCTTTTGGGTTTTATCAAAGTCATATTGGTCGGAAACGGTTTTGTCCCATCCGTTCATGTTATAATTTAACACGACGGTCTCAAATCTCTTAGATAAGGAGTTGAGGATCAAATCCGTAGCCAACTCGGTTGAAACGAGACAATTTAGCCTTTCGAGGCGATCAATGTAGCTTTTCATTTTAAGAACATAAGTTGAGACGGGTTGAGAATCATCCATATGACATGCATGAAGCGCTCGAACCGTTTCGAAGCGTTCAACCCTTGCCTTTTGTTGGAACATTTCCTTGAGTTGGGTAATCATGTCGTATGCCCCATGGTGCTCGAACTCCTTTTGGAGTTCGGGAGTCATACTCGCCAACATTATGCAACTAACTTGCACGGAGTCATCGACATATTTAACCCAATCATTGTAGGCATCAACATTTGTTTCTTCGGGCTCATCGGGAATAGGATCGTCTAGTATATAGGATTTATTTTCATGCTTGAGAACAATTCTCAAGTTACGAAACCAATCCACAAAGTTGTTTTGGTTAAGACGCTCTTTTTCAAGGATGGATCTTAGTGAAAAATTATGGACGTTTGGGTTGGGGTTGATTGGATTGTTAGCGGCCATCTACAAGATTAACAAAGTCTTTATTAGTATTTTCGATATCAAATATAAATTTTAATTGTTAATACCCTTTTATGTCTCATGGACAATTAATAATTAAAATCTAGAATCCAATGTTACATTTAAATGATGGTTAGGTGACCTTTATCCCATTATTTAAATTAACAAGGTAGTCAACGTTTGACAATTGTAACATTTTACAATTTCTACTGGTATGGGATCGGTTTTAACATCTTATGTTAAGTCGGCATGTTTAATCCCATCAACGCCTTTGGTTACCATGCTTCGGTGACCCTAATCACATGGCTTCCAAGTCAAGTTGTCTCACTTATACACACATGTAAATTTATCTATACAAATGGTTAGGTGACCTTTATCCCACAAGTATAATGAATTTACCTTAACTTATAAGTTCCCTCAAGGTAGTTAGGTGACCTTTATCCTACAAAGAGTTCCCAAATAATTAAGTGTTGTATAAAGGATGGCGTTTTAACTTGTTTTTAAAGGGTCGTTTGAGTTTTTTATATTCTAGTTAAAACTTTGTATCATGATGAAAATTTTGAAATCCATATTTCAAAGTTCTTTTATAAAATCCATTTTTATAATTGTGGCCATTAACTTTTAATAAAACTCATTTTATTTTACCAAGTTAATGTCAATTTTAAAACCAATTTTTAAACTTTTATGTATGTCATTTAGTTTGTAGTTTTGAACATCCACATGACAATATTATCAAACAACCACACAAACATGACAAACATAATAATAAGTGCACAACATTAGCCAACTAATTTGACCACACTTGTTAGCCGAAACAAGTGTGTCAAAAGGTCTCAACCTAAGGGACAAAGTGACACAAAATTTGTGTCAATGAACTCCCACTTGATCTTGCATCCAAATGCTTCAAGTAATCTTTTGTGATGTGATTTGAATGTCTTTCTTCACTCTTCCTTTTGGCCTCCAAAACAGCCCCTAAACTCTTTAAAGCCTTCTTGGAGATTACATTTACAAGAAAAAAAAGCAACTAGTCTACTTATTACATTCCAAATGAAATAAATAAAATTACATAACCAAATGAATGAAGAAAATCCTATTTAACTATTACAACCATTGGATAATTAAATAAAATACAAACACATCCACACATCACAAACAATCACAAGGTCTTTTGGCTAAGTTGTGACACTATAATACACAAACAAAAATCAACTTTTGATGCATACATCCATATAACCGGCTCTAGATGCCATTGTTGGGTCTTTTGGGTTTTATCAAAGTCATATTATCCTTATAACATGAAAAACGCAGCGGAAAAATGAACCTTTCATTATGTTATATATAGTTAAAACCAAATTTTAACTTATAAAAGAAAACCCCAAACAATAAGGATCCATGTATATGAATGTCATATAATCAAAATAACAACCATAGGGTGTTTAGAAGACTACCTTCTTCCAAGCTTATGAGAAGGTTGATATGAAGAAGATGATGTTCTTAAATAAGCCAAGTCTTCAAGATAGAAGTACCTCAAGCTTGTATACCCCAAGCCTCCAACAAACACCCAAATATGCTAGGATTTAGACTTGAAAAACCCTTCTCCTTTTACCTTGTTTGTGCCGAAAATCAAGAGAGAAAAAGGGAGAGTTTTTGCACTTGAGAGTTGAGAGAACACTATAGCAAGTGCATGTATTAAGTGTGTGTTTCCAATGTAGCTAGTGGGTTATATAAAACAAGCAAATGCATGTGCATTTTGGGTGGGGGTGGCCGGCCTCAAGGTGAGACCACATGGGTCTCACCAACTCAAAATCCACTTGTATTTTCCTTTTATACAATATATATAAATGTATTATAACATGTTATATACCTTATGTAACATATTATGTATTATACATAACACACATAAGTGTTTATTTTGCCAAATAAACACATTCACATATTTCTCAAAATAAATTATCCATATAATTTACTTATATTTCTCAAGTGCATTTATTTAGAAACCCATTTCCTAAATGCTTCAAGTATTGATATTTATTTAAAGATCATATC
The DNA here is from genome assembly GCF_010389155.1 of Erigeron canadensis. Classification (NCBI taxonomy): domain Eukaryota; kingdom Viridiplantae; phylum Streptophyta; class Magnoliopsida; order Asterales; family Asteraceae; genus Erigeron; species Erigeron canadensis. The sequence goes on along the minus strand of NC_057766.1, from coordinate 13,415,062 downwards.
ATATAAATACATATCATAAGTGTTTGTCTAACTTGTTATTGGGTATGACCTGACTTGGATCATCACATACTAGCCACGTCAATTTAATATGTGTCTTGGGCATCCAAAATTCCAACAGTATTAACTTTAATTTTGCAGCAAAGTACACGGCTGGATAACTCTTTTCAATTTCATAACAAATGTGAAAAGCAAGAGATCACTAGGTTGTGTTTTGCAGATGACCTGTTTCTTTTTGCAAGAGGTGACATAAATTCGGCTAAAATTAATGAGTTCGCTGGATTCATTTAGAAAAATGTAGGGTTTGGTGCCAAGTATCCAAAAAAGCACGGTTTCTTTTGCCATGTCCCTCCTCATGTGAAAGCTGGTATACTTAGCATAATGCAATTTGAAGAAGGTGAATTGCCGGTCAAATATCTTGGTGTACCTTTGATTTCATCCAGACTTCTCTACAAGGATTATAAAATTTTGGTGGAGAAAATGGAGAAACGTATTACTGACTGGCGCTACAAATCTCTTTCTTTTGCGGGGCGTGTTCAACTCATTATCTCGGTTCTATTGCACATTTATTGGGCTTCAGTTTTCATTCTTCCAACTAGAATCATAAATGATCTTGAGAAGTTGATGAGGGGTTTCTTGTGGTGTCAAGGTCCGATGCAAAAAGGAAAAGCGAAGGTCTCTTGGAAATCCATTTGTGTTCCAAAATTCGAGGGTGGTCTTGGTATAAAACATATTTTGGAGATGAATAAAGCGCTTATGGCAACACATATATGGAGTATCCTTACACATAGAGAATCACTATGGGTGTCATGGATTCACGACTATAAATTGAAGGGTAGAAACTTTTGGGATGTTCCGCAAAAATCAGTGAGTAGCTGGGGATGGAGGAAGATACTTTAGCTACGACCTTCTATTCGTAAATTCTTATGGACGAAGCTGGGAGATAGGCAAAACACATCGGCGTGGTTCGATCAATGGTCTGATATTGGACCACTGATTAATGTTGTTCAGCCTCGAGACATCAGGTATGCTGGTTTTTCTTTGTCATCTACGGTTGCTGATGTTTACAATAATGGTAGATGGCAATGGCCTAGAGCGTGGTTGGATACTTTCCCGGTTCTGATCAGTAGTCAAAATTGTTCCCCTCGACCAAATGTGAATGACAAAGTTATATGGAAAGTAGGATTGGAGGACAAAGTTTTTGTGTAACAACCCTACTTTTTATATATTATATATACGTGCTAGTTAGGTTGTCTATGTTCCCGCCAGCCATAGTTATATTTGAAGTTAGTAGATAATGCCCTTAAATTAGTAATCTAAAGTTATTGATTAATTATAATTTCAATTTAATAAAATACGATTGAACAAAAACCTTAATGATCAAATCAAGTTATAATTCATAAAGCGAGTCTCACAAGTTGAGATACTAATCAAAATTCCTACGAAATATCCAACAAATCAAGAATAAACCAAATCAAGTAAATATAATCTTGGTGAATAAAATTTCCAACTAAAAATATAATTGGAAGTTATATGTGCGTAAAAGCGTCGAAACCTTAATAAGTAAGTATATATGCTTAAAAATAAATACAAATTTACAACCAATGACCTATGTAACCAACTAAAAATACAAAAATATATCCATACACATATATATACATGACATATGCACACATATATATATTCCTAACTAAAACAACCAATTACTTACATTTAACTAACAAAACACTTACAAAAACAAATACCCACTAAACTTATACATACACTAATATACTTACACTATAATTTAACAAAAAAAAAATACTCCTAACCCCTCCAAATACCCCCCATGGCCGGCCCCCCCTTTCCCCCCTTCACACTTCACTTTTAAATTTTATTCCTTCCAAAATCTCTCTTGAAACTCACACAAAACACACTCCTCACATTTTACACACACTAGTCATTATTCACTCTCCAAAAACTCTTCTCCCTCTCTCTTTTTCTCTCTCATTTCGGCAGCCAAAGGAACAAGGGAAAAACAAAGCAAAACTCATCTAAACACTTGTTAATAATAAGGGTTTAGGATAGGTTAAGCAAGGGTTTGATTAAGCTAAGGATTTAGGGTCATATTAAGGTTGATACAAGGGTTATTTGGAGCTTCTTGGGTCATGAATTTTCTGCCATATTTCATCATCAAAAAGTGTTCTTCAAGGGTATATATCTTCATCTCTTTATTAGATTAATCTTATTCTTGTTCATATTAAAAAGGTTTTATCAAAAGTCCATGTTTTCTTCATGTTTTCTTTGGAATATACACTTGATGAGGGCAAAGTTGATAGGATCTTTCTTTCCATGCTCATGCATGTTGAATCCATGAAGAAAGATCCAAGGATTCAACTAGTTTAAGACCCAAAAGTGTGGATATATGTTTAATAGTTCTTGATGTGATTCTTCCTTTGGAAAATGGTTATATTTATGTGTATTATGAAGGTTATATTTCTGGAAATTTTTATGAAAATATAGATTTTGTTGTTAAAGTGTTGGATCTATAAAAGTTAGCATGAAAAATGTGTTGGTTGTGTTGATAGTTGTAAGGAAATCTTTGTGCACGAAGAGAAAGACATGTTTATTATAAATCTCATGTTCATATTTTCTGGAATATTTCATAAAAACATGTTTTCATATTGATGGATTTGAGATGGATAAAGCTTTATGTTAAAAAGTGTTGATTTAAGTGCATACATGCTAGATTTAAGAAGGTTGGATTGTTGTTTGGATTATGAGATGGTTAGAGACTTGTGTCAACTGAAAAATATGTTAAAAGTCATGCAAGTATTCTGAAAAAATTCACAAAATATCAATTATATAAAGCTTGGGTCAAAACAAGTTAAAATATGCTTGAAATCGTAAACCGAAAGCTTGTAAAAATGCATTTTGAGCACACACATACACCATAACTTTATGACCATAAAAATGTGATGAACATACTGGAAATATGACATATTAAAAGTATAAAACTCAAGTCATTTGATGCATGGCAAGAATAAGCTCAAAAATCGTCTTTTCGGGTCAAATAATCACTAACCGAAAGCACTAAATTGCACATATCACACCACCACCACCATCACGAATTGAACCACCAAAATATGATGAACTTACTGTGAGTGTTTAAATTAGGATGAAAATCCATTTTGAAGTACCTTAATAGCCTAAGAAATGAGGCTAAAATCACTATTTCGGTAAACGATTTTCAATTATAAAATTCTCAATTTAAGCAAGACACAAGAGAGGTTGAATTGATATGAATTTGTGTTGATATAAGTTGCCAAAAAGGCCTGGAATTTTTGGACTAAAACTCTTGTGGTGATTTGTAAGAATTTCTATAATTTAATGAATTAAAATGGTAATTAAAAGATATATAAATTAATTAATAAATTATATAAACCATGAATCTGATCAAAGCCACTTAACCAATGATAAAAGTGACCAAAACCTACTGGGGAAAAATAACTACAAGCAAGGGAACAAGAACTATACAATTTAAAAGTAAATTATTAAGTAAAAGTCACTAATTAATCATTATTATTAAATAAATAGGAATAAGGCACAAATAAATATAAGAATCACAATGTTACAAATAAAAAGGCTTAAAAATCAGTAGATAATCCATCTATAATTATCTATGAATTTTAGAGATAATTTAAGGACTTAAAAATAATTATAAGGAATTATTTAATTAATAAACCAATAAAATAAGTAAATAAATTAATTAAATAATATTAAATTAAATAAATAATTATAAATCAGTAAGATATATCAACATTAATATTATGAGAACACAAATGTCAAATATGGTTATTAAACAAAGCATGCAATGGAAAATATATATAATACAAAGTTGAACTACCGAAATTCCAATAACCGAACAAAATCGTATGAATGACCTTTACTACCAAATGTCTTCCAACCAAATGAGGTGAACAACATAATGTACTTGAATTCCATAATTAAACAACAACCAAAGTTGGGCAAGTCTACTAGCATACATCTCATGATCTAGTTTACTAGTCATGCAACACACACTTACGTTGTGCATATTTCGAATACCATGGTTTAGGCTTGCTTCAGGAAAGACACCACTAGCCGGAGATCTCACTTTTGATCAGCCCTTTTTCACTCTCAAATAAAGTGAGTCATAGCCCCCTTTCAAACTATTTTATGTGTTTTAACTGTCGGGGTGAAAAGCATGATATATAAGCTAATTTGCTTTTGTTATTACATATATATGAAATGATTCTTGATATTATGATTATGAAATAAAATTGTTTCGTATGTTCATTATGATAAATGATTTATATGATGAGCTTGAGTTCTGTCAAACCGCTTTCTTCGGTTCACTACTATTTACTCCGATTATGGAGGCCTGTAGTTAGTTAGTTGCGCAACTAGGTTTCGTCCACCCGCCCAATTGTGTAACGGTGGAAGGTTGGTTGCCTTTGTGACAACCTCCACTTCCAGTCCGACCACGGGTGTTCTAGCTACCTTACTTAGGTCGTCTCCATGGCACGACCCCTTTTATATTATTATTATTACGGCACTTGATTGACAGCTCGTGCAAGATTTATTTATTTATTATTGGACTGTGAAAAAATGGTAGTAGTAGTGGCTCAAGCATTTACTCATCAAGGTTAATTGAATTATACCCTTGTGGTTATATGATAGTGATTTTATTACGGTTGATTATAGTAAGTGGAACATACGCTTTTCAAATGTTATATTGGAGGTATACATGGAAATTTTGGTGACTCTCAAATTTTTGGTTATGATGGATATATATATATACTTTATGTTGTTAGTTAAAAACCTATGATCTCACTCAACTCTCGTAGTTGACATATCTTCTTCTTCATGCTTTTCAGGTTAAAGCTTTAGGTGCGTAGCTTGGACCGCCCTTTTGGACTCTTTAATGCTTGTATGGTTGGACAAGTATTGTAAACATTTGATCATTTTAATTATGAATTTGGTTATGTAATGGATTGGATGTCATCTTAAATTTGTAATCTTTTGGATTTTGAATGTCATTTGAAAACTTGTGTTGACGTTTTATATTCAAATCTTTTGTACCATGTCGTTCTGTGGCATCTCGTGTTTCCGCCTTAGTCGGGGTGTTACATTTTGCCTCATCGATTGTTTGGGACTGTGTTCGTAGTCGGGAAGCAAAGGTACCATGGGTGGATGTTATTTGGTTTTCTCATTGTATTCCTCGACATGCTTTTCACATGTGGCTCGTAGTGCAAGGTAAACTTCTTATTCAAGACATAATTCTTACATGGAGTCCGTCGAGACATAACGATATGAACATGATGTGTTGTCCTCTATGCAAGGCTGATTTTGATTCCCATCACCATCTGTTCTTCGAGTGTATGTATACTTCTCATATCTGGTCTCGTATTAGAGATCTTGCTGGTATGCAGGTTATCCCACCTCATTTGGAGGCAATTGTGGATTGGCTCATTCCACGTGCTCATTCAAGATCAGTCTCAAATGTAGTAGGGCGATTGATTGTTGCTGCTGCTACATACTACATATGGCAAGAACGTAACAGAAGACTTTTTGATAACCACTCGCGCCCTCCTGATGTAGCTCACGATATCATTATTTCAACGGTCCAATCAAGACTTATGCGGTTTAAATTCAAAAGATGTGCTGAAGTGGTGGCTAAATTGGCGGATCCATGGAGAAAGCTTGTTCCAAGATGGCTAGTTATTCTTGAGTATTAAATTACTTTGTCTACTGTTTTCTGTTTTACGTTCATAGTAGGCTAGATTACTAGTTATTGAGGTAATATTGTATTACATATATAGGACATGTCATATATATGAACTAGTGTAGTATCTCTGCTACATTACTTGTACTTTAATTGTTGGGTATTTATAAAAGTCACAGGAGAATTACCTTCCCCTTTACCCAAAAAAATATCTTTATTTAAATTATAAAAAGTAAAAGAAAGTTAAAATTAAAAAAATTAAAATATCCAAAAGTGTAATTAATTTTTTTTTTAAAGGTAAATTTTTTTCACGACATCGTCAACTCATAAAATTATGGAGTGTCCAACATATACAAGTATCAAATTACAATTATACATTTAAAGGATAACCAATCGTTAGTTAATAAGCTATTAAAGCAACTTTACTATTCTCTTTGTTTTCACGATTTCCATTTCTCTGCTGCGGGACTATACATTTATTACATTATATTATATTCATGGGGATTATGACCTGGGAATGTAACTAACATTTTCTGTTATATAGACTACGTGTATATCGTATTGCATAAGAAAAACTGCATAATTGTCTGCAAATACATTCTGTCACTTGTTTAATTATATGGACCAGACTACACGTATATAGCCAACCTCCATATAATTAACTCTGCCGGCTAAATATAAGAAGGACACTATATCAAAGTAACCGGTAATCTAGGTCTATAAGCACAACCGGTTAGTTTCTAATGGTAACCGGTAATTTACATACTATAGACGAAAACATATAGTTTGTTACATTACATAAACATTTTTGTAGTTAGTTACATAACATAAACATTTTGACATAACTGGCTACATTCCCGGGTCATAATGGTGACCGGCTACATGTTGAACCGATCATCATAAACATACTATAGACAAAAACAGGTAATTTGCTATATTACATAAACATTTTTGTAGTTAGTTACATAATATAAACATTTTGACATAATTAATAAACATTTTTGTAGTTAGTTACATAATATAAACATTTTAACATAATTAATTATATTCTCAGGTCATAATCTCTATATTCATTATAATGAGGTGTGACTTTTTCTTTAAAAAAAAGAAAAGAAAAAAAGAAAATGTATAATGAGCTGTGAATGAAATAAGAGCACTTAAACTTTGACTTTGTCAATATCTGCTTGCTTGTTGACTTTTTCAGTATATTTCTCCCTGGCCATTTCTAGTCACTGTGTTTATTATTTTCTCTGCATTCTCTTATTTTAGGTAGGTAGGTATATATACATGATCTTTTATTATATCAAAAAAGACATATACGTATATATACATATATATATATGTATACATATAATTATAATTATATTACAGATTTATGTATTTATATATATATATATGTTTATATATATAATCATCCGAAATGAATATGTATTTAATTACAGTAATATCCTGTGGGTTTTAAACATATATTATCTGTGTTGAAGTTATGTATCATGATAATATATATTTCATCCATCATTTATTATGTGTAGAAATAGAATTTCTACTATAAATATGTGTGCTGTGTGCATATACAATTTTGATAATCTATAGAATCTCTCTGTATATATGGTGGTGGGTTTTAATTCTTCTGTTTAAATTTTAAGTTTCGATAAGTTTTTTAAGATTATTAAAACTTTGTTAAAATTAGGAGGACAGGTGAAATGTGATTTGTTTTGTGGGTTCATCATCTTTATATAGTGTACCATGTTTGAGTACCCTGAATGATTCAAAAGATCATGTAAATGTTTAAAGGTAATCATCAAATTTAGCAACCATTAGTCAGATATATCAAGTTATTGTATACTTTGATGATCGAGTAAGCTTTTTCATTGTATATATAAGTGTAATTAACTAATTATATAAGGAAAAGTGAGTCTAAGTTGTATAATGTTACAGTAATATTTTAATATTTATTGTTTAATGAATAAATCACTCATATTTTTGTATGCGGTAAAACTGTAACATGATATACTCCCTATGACATTATAATTTGTTTTGGTTAAGATATGGGAGCCCACTCTTCAAAGAGTTCAACGACTAAAAAGGGGTCATCATATGTTAATACTTGTTCAAATGCAAGCACTTCTCATGCTACGAGTGCCCAACCACATGACTTGAATCAATTGGAGATTCGAGGTGATTCAATCCCTTCAAGAGTTAGTAGTGTTGTCGATTCTACTAATAAAAGACTCCAAGCGAAACAAGAGGTGCCTTCTCTTGAAATGAATGTGATTAAATATAGCGACAAGGAGGATGATTTTTATGATGGGATACCCCGCTTGCCGGCTACTTTATCCGAGAAATCAAGATCTAGAAGCTTCAGGGTAAGTGAATGTTGCACATTGGCCTACATTAATTTGATTCATTACATGTATATGCAAGTGCATGTCCTGGTCTTATTTATTTATTTTTGTGTTATAAAATAAAAAGGTTATCATCCAAATGTCCACTGGAGAAAGTATATGATGGTCCATTGGTTTTGCGACATGTTTACCTTTTTTGCTGCTATGATAGTTCATACTATGTTGTTAAAACTAGTGATGTCTAGTTTGATCCATATACTTATTTATAAATGGGTTGATGTGGATTAAGATTGAGCTCTAACGGGTCATATGGGTATATTGTTAAGATTGATCTTTAACGGGTCATATGGGAGCACAAGTCAAATTGGTAAACATGGTCGAACTGTCACCCAAAGTGTTTATATTTTTATATTTATTTTTTTATTGTGTAAAACCTATTTTTGTTCAAGAAAATCTTAATTATTAATGTAATAACTTTCTACAAAAAGTATGTCAGGAGTAGTCTCCACAAAAAACACTACATCAGGAGTACTTTTGACCAAAGGTATATCACGTCAAGCCTATCATTTTAGATTGTTACCCAGCCCAACGAATCCATCAATTTTCCATCTATATACTGATCATCATAATAGTCGACTAAATCAGGCAAGTGGTAACATGATGTTTTTGGTTTTCATATATAGAAGATGTTCATGGAATTCACAATGATTTCAGGTCAGTGCACGCAAAGCTGGTAGTTTAGGGATAGAAAAGGCTGTCGATGTATTGGACACTCTTGGAAGTAGTGTGACAAGTTTAAATTCAGGGAGTGCATTTGTCACTGGGCCAACAACAAAAGGCAATGAACTCTTTATTTTGTCATTTGAGGTTGCTAATACAATCATGAAAGGTTCCAACCTCATGAATTCCCTCTCAACTAGAAATATGAATCATTTGAAAGAAGTAGTGTTTCTTTCTGAAGGCGTGCAAAATTTAATATGCAAAGATGTGGATGAGCTTTTGAGAACAGTTGCTGCAGATAAAAGGTTCTTAAGTGGTTAATTATTGCCTTTGTTCATGGCCATTTACTTGAAAATACTAAGCTGATAGGATTTATGGAATTTGCAGGAAAGAGCTGAAAGTATTTACTTGCGAAGTCGTTCGTTTTGGAAATAGATGTAAAGATCCTCAATGGCACAATTTGGATGTTTATTTTGAAAAGTAACTTGTGCATTATTCATTTAATATGATTCTATGAATGTCTTCTTATCATGTGTTACATAGTTTTCACTCATATTCCTTCCGTGTATTGATTTCCAGACAGAACAGGGGACTTACCCATCCTAAGCAATTGAAGGCAGATCCCCAAGTAGTGATGCAACAATTGCTAACTTTGGTTCAGCATACGGCGGTGAGCTAGATTCTTTCACTAATGGACAGATACAACGAGTTTGCTTGAATTTGGTTTATGGGGTGTAGAGAGGTGGGGTAAAACCTAATACGATTAGTTTAAATGAAATCTAGCAAATGGATTATAAGTCTCTCAAAGTGTATTACATTTTAGTATGACAACTAAAGAAATCCACACAAATTTGAAATTTCACATACACATACATACATAAATATAAAACTCCTAGTTTTTATATTGGGTTACATGTTTTTAAAGTTCATTTACATGTGAAACGTTATAAAAATGTATGTTGTAGAAGAATGATATGATCCCATCCCATAATAGGCTCGTATCATGTCATAAACTAGGTGTAGATATCACTCCCAAAAGCTAGCTCAAAGGAGGGGACACGTAGAATTATAAATCACCAACCAATCTCATACTTGGCCGATGTGGGATCATATCAATACCTCACCCTTTAAAGAGCCAATCTCCTCGTTGGTCACGGCTGTGTTGGTCACTGTTGGCACCCTTCTCCTTGGTCTAAGCCACCACTTTGAGCGTTGGAACCTCGAAAGGTAGGGCTGGATACCAATTGATACGAACTCATCCGATAATATGCTCGTATCATGCCATAAGCTAGGTGTAGAACTCTTTCCCAAAAGCTAGCTCAAAGGAGGGGACACCTAGTGATGCGCATGGTTTAAAAAAGCGTTTTCGAGGCACGCCTCGGGGCGCGTTTTGAGGCGAAGCGGGCATGGAGCGCATATGAGTCAGCGCCTCAGGGTGATCATTTGGTACGCACGCCTCGGGTAGATGAGGCGCTACAGAAGCGCAAGAGGCGGAGAAATAGTCCGAGGCGTTCTGAAAGAAGACCACCAATCTGAAAGAAGGTCAGCGACGGTCAACGACCAAAAACTAATCGGATAGAAAATCAAATCGACAGTGGTGGCCGATGGTGGTGGACGATTGTGGTCACTGATGTTGGTAGTTGTGGTGGCTCCATAGTGGTTAGGGTTTACGAGGGAAGATAGAGAAGTTAAGAGGAAGAGAGATGAGTCGTTCAAAATAAAAGAGGGAGAGAGATGATGGAAAAGGAGTAAATGACAATTTTTTTTTTATTTTTTTTTGAAAGGAGTAGATGATGGAAAAGGAGTCCTTTTTCTTTCTTTTTCTTAATAAATACTATAAAATAATACGTAGTGGATGACAACCCATTTTTTGGTCTTGGAAATTGAAAGGAGAAAAAGTCGGCCTATCTTTATTTTGTTTTCATTTTCTTTTTATATCATATATTTATATCTATATCTATATATTTATTTATATGTCTAATATTTAAAAAAATTATATAAAATTAGTTTTTAATGTTTTTAAATTTTTATTACAAATAATTTCATAAATTGTTTGATTATGACTTGGGAGATGATGCAAATTATGTTATTTGATTGATTATGAACTTTATTTGATGTTTAGTATTTTCTTTTTTAATACAAGATATTAGTTATATAATTTCTATATTTTTTTATTATCGCCTCGACCTTACGTCTCGGTTCGCCTCGAGGCTTACACCTCTTGAGGCGGAGGGAAAATGCCTCGAGGCTCGTTTCCGCCTTTTTAAACCTTGGTGATGCGTAAAAGACGCAACTCTAAGCATATCCGATTTAAACAAGGAAACGAACACAACGGAAATTACTATTTTTGATATTTTCTGGTTTTTATGAAATATAACAACAAAACAAGAAAAAAAAAAGGATAGACAAAGAATCCACCACCAAGTTTCGTAAAGGACGAGCCACCAGAATCAAGGATAAAGGAAACACTCCAACCCACCACTATGTTTAATAAAGGTCTAGCCACCACAAACACAGATAAAGGAATCGAAGATTTAAGATCTCACCATTATATTTGATAAAGGACGAACCACCACAAATATAGATAAAGGGATCACTCCAAACCACCAAGATCAAAGATCTATTAAAGTAAATGAAGATTTTGGATAAGAAATAGAGGCTGCTTTATTAACTTCATTCAATCAATCAAGTCTACTTTTACAATGAGAAATAAAGCCCCTATTTATAGTCACATATGCTATTTCTTAGGAATTAACGAAATAATAATAAAATATTAAAAACCTGTCATGGGCAAAGGACAACCACTAATTTATTAGACAATAGGAAATGGACAGACAAAGCTTCTAGAAAGATTCCTTCTGCACATGGGCCCACAAACCGTTAGGATTAACGTTGTCATACGTTCCTTCATTCTTTCTGTCAACATCTGTCATTCCTTCTTTATTGGGGCCACAAACGTGGAACTGAAACAAACTTTATTTGGGAACTGGAAACTGGAATCTGGAGCACTCAACCTGAGACTAGACTAGACTAGACTGGAACCGGTCACTGGAGTGCTTGAGTGGAGAGCTTCATTTATGAGTTACTGATGGTCGTCATAAGAGCTTCCTGCTACTGGAGAAGTGTTACCACTGGCGACTAAACTGGTTCAAACCAAGAGTTATATGAAATGGGCCATTGCTGGCAGAATTAGCATGGCTTGTTTAGATGACATTATCAGTTCAGAACCTTCTTTCAGTTCAGATGACTTCAGCTCAGAAAATGACTTCAGTTCAGAATTTGACTTCAGTTTGGAAATTGACTTCAGTTCAGAATCTTCTTTCAGCTTAGAATTTCCTATTAGTTCAAGCTGACTTCAGTTCAGATGACTTCCTTAGTTGACTGGCGTCAATCAGTTCAGTGAATCGGGTCATTTTCGCATCTCCTAGACTTATAAACCACCAACCAATCCCATACTTGGTTGATGTGGGATCATATCAAAGAAATTTGTTTTCAAAACCTTCGAAATAGCCTTGTGTGAACTTGTGAATAAATTTGTTCACGTTTCTGTTCACATGTGAGCAAACGACTATATAAGGTTTTGAAAAACGTTATGTTCTACAACATACATTTATATGACGTTTCACAAGTGAATGAACTTTAAAAACATGGATCTAATACATAATTTAGAAGTTCTCACGGTTCTTACAAAAAAAGGGTGTTCTTACAAAAAAAGGGTTCTCGAAATATATATATATATTATATATATATAGGAAAAGGTTCGTGTGACAACCATTTGAATTGGAAGAACCATGAGAACTTTTATATTATAACTTGATGTTTATATGAGAATGATGTATGTGAACATATTTGTTCACATATGAAATATCAAGTTATACTTATAATTACTTATGCTTATATGTGAATATTTGTCACATGAACCTTACCCTATATATATATATATACCTATGTAAATTATGGGGGACCAAACATTTATTCAAAATATTAAAGTATTGGTATGTGAGGGGTTTTTCACCCAAGTTGGGTGCATAACAGCCCCATACTCATTTTTTTCATATATAGATACACTTACACTACTTTATAAAATGAACCAACCCCTAAGACTTTAGGCACTTATTTATTCTCGAAATACCCCTCTAATTTGTTCTAATTTTTATCCGATGCTTTTCTACCAAAACTAAGCTCAATCAATTCTCGGATCCAAATAAGAAATATTTATCAATAGATGTATTATGCTTCAAATCCGTATAAGAAAAACAAAAAAGTTATTTATAATAATTACATTCAAATCTTTGAAGTAAATGATATTCTCTTCTTCTTAACCAATTAATTCTTAACTTTTTTAATGCCGGGGATCATTCTTTTATATGTAGCCATTTTATAGAATTAATAATGCCATCACAATTTTAAAAAAGTAGGAAACGGCTATGTTCAACACCCAATGTAATTAATAAGAGTGTGCTCTAGCAAGTTCTTAGTGATTTATTTCATTTTTATTTTTCTTTAATTAAAATTTTTTTGATATCACGTAGTAAATATTTATTAAGCAACAGTCGCACTATACATATATACTACCTTTAAAATCATTGAAGTTTAAAAATTGGATTATTATAAACTAATTCATATTGATACTATCTACTACTAGAAGAGTGCATATTACTATTGGTAAACCTGTATAAAAAATGTGGAACATTCCTAATCAAAACCTAATGCATGTTTCAAATGAAGACTAATGATGATGTGGTAGCACACCTCCTATGTTAGTCGTTACAATTAGCGATTTTTTTTAGTTGATTGTATGGTTTCATCTTGTTTAGCTACATAGCGTGTTCTTATATATGGTATGCCATATGTTACTTGAATGTGACTCTCAGTCACATTATTTGTACCCAAAACAGTGATGTTATGGGTGACGCCCTTTTACCAAAAAAATAAAAAACTATGAAAAAATGTACACAATGAGTGACAATAACAATTCTATCCTACTCAAGTTGGAAGGAAGATGAAGGTATTAGAAATGCATATAAAAGCTTGCTACACAAGTTACACGAATTGTATCACATTCCCTATCGGATGTGATTGATAAATTTCAAATTACATATTTAAAACTACGATACTTATACTTTTCAATAGTCGAGTAAAGTATTGATATTATCCCACATCGGCCAAGTATTGATATTATCCCTGCTCTTTTGAGCTAGCTTTTGGGAGTAAGTTCTATACCTAGCTTATGACATAATGCATGCCTATTATGGGATGGGTTCGTATCAATTGGTATTAGAGCCAGCCCTACCTTTTGAGGTTCCAACTCTCGGAGTGGTGGCCTATGGAGTGGTGGCTTGGACCCAAGGAAAAGGGTGCCAACCGTGACCAACATTGCCGTGACCAACGAGGATTTGGGCTCTTCAAAGGGTGGGGTATTGATATGATCCCACATTGGCCAAGTATGGGATTAGTTGGTGGTTTATAAGCCTAGGTGTCCCCTCCTCCTTTGAGCTAGCTTTTGGGAGTAAATTCTACACCTAGCTTATGACATGATGCGAGCCTATTATGGGATGGGTTCGTATCAAGTATGTCATTTTTTGCTGTTAGAAATGCCTTATTTTTTTACAGATAACAAATAGTCCTATGATCATTTGATCTTTAATAGCATAATTAATCACTTTTTGTTTTACTGTTGTACTTGATAAATAATAACCCATCACCGTTTGTGGTGCAGGAGCTGTATCGTGAGTTATGCGTACTGGAGAAACTGGAGCAAGATTATCAACAAAAGCATCAGGGAGGCATGAATTCAATTTCTGCTTCAAAAGGTCCACTAGGTAACCATGAATTCATGCCATTACATTGTTTCTTTGATTTATGATATACCCTCCATCCTTAGTATTAGAGGCTATACCCTCCATCCTAGCTTACGTCTATTAGAGGCAATTTAACCAACTTGGCAAATAAAATCATACCTAATTAGACACTAGATCATGAAACAGTGTGTAAATAAAGGCATTTTCAATCGTAGATCTCACGGTCATGTTTGTGTTTGTATAGCGTCTGGTTTGATATAGTTCAATAAAATGCTGAATTATTGGCCAATTGTATAAAGTATCTCTTAATGAGGAGAAAGTAAGCAAACAGCCATTTACCCTTAAAAATATACCACTTTTTGAATTGCCGTTAAAGGGGTTCAATCAAGAACCATTTCGAAAGTGGTTAGGAATCAGCAACCCTTTTCCAGCCCGGTTCCAGCCAAGTTCTGTTGCTTGTCTCCCCTTCCCAACAGTTGTTATGAGCTCAAGCTCAATAGGATAACTGTGTGCGAGTCGACTGCAATCATAGTTGCTTATTTCAAGTAATAATCACTTTTGGTACCATCGGTGGAATGATAAATTCTAAATTACCAAAAGTAAACATTGCATTATTTTTGTAGGTGTTGAGTTTGTGTATCTTAAGCAAGAACTTAAAGCCCAAAGGAAGCATGTAAAACTTCTAAAGAAAAAGTCACTCTGGTCCAGGAGTATGGAAGATGTACTATTGCTAGCTTTTACTTCATACGTTGATCCACATTTCACGTTTATCTCACTTAGCTTTAATTTGAAATGAAATTTTCAGTTAAAAACCCTGATATACTAATGAGTTGTGCTTACTATGTGGATTAGGTTATGGAAAAGCTTGTTGATGCCGTCATCTATTTAAACCGACAGGTCAAAAATGCCTTTGAATCTGCATGTATGGCCATCCCATTTAAATCTCAAACTTTCAAGTTTCAGATGTTGCATCAAAGTTCTTATCACGTATTTGTTCATCGCCATAAAAACATTTAGTCCCCACAAGACTCTCCTAAACTATTGATTATTTAACGACATTTTGGAAAATTATGTGATTTACTAATTACTAATAACCAAAAGTTCCAGTTCCAAATTTAATGAGACAACAGGCATGCATGCATGTTGACGAGTTATTAAGCATGCTTTATTATATGAATGGATAAAGTAAGGCCGGGGTTATATGAAATACTAAGGGGCTGTTTAGATTTGCATATCAAAATGACCATATGATATGAGTTATCAGATTCTCCGGCAACATAATACTTATACTTTTTGTATTTGCTTATGCTATATGTAGGCATAATGGTAGGATAACCATATATTTTGTATGTGACTATTTTTATGTTTATACACATGGCATTGACTTCCTGATGATCACAGATGATATTGATGTAGCATCAGATGGATGCCCAAACATGCAGTGTAAACTTGGACATGCTGGTCTTGCATTGCATTATGCTAATATTGTTCTTCAAATTGACTCAATCGTAAGTACTTGCACTTATACATAAAGTAGTAGTGTGCTAGAAAGACCACTTGTCAACCTTTCGATAATCAGCACTAGTGCAGGTGATATAAAATTAATCATCTAAAACTTATTATCTTACCCTTTAGTAGTTAGGTAAATAGACGGATAATGTGTTTATCTAAACATGAAAAACATATTATTGCACCTTGAAATTGCAATACTTGTATATTAAACGTGTAATAATCACGAGTAAATAAAGCAGAAAATCAGATAAAGTATTACATAAACTTAATTAACATAAATTTTAAATAAATAGGATTGATTACCTTGAACCATTGTGGTTGAATTAAGAATGGGTTCAAACACACAGATAGAATGAAACCAATATTCAAAAGCATGAATAGTTCACACTACACCTCAACCAACGTCATACAGATGCTAGTATGACATCATAAAAAACAAAGGGATGTTTTTGTTTTCTTTTCAATGACTTCGAATGGAATTATTCAAAAACACAGATAGAATGAAACCAATATTCAAAAGCATGAATAGTTCACACTACACCTCAACCAACGTCATACAGATGCTAGTATGACATCATAAAAAGCAAAAGGATGTTTTTGTTTTCTTTTCGACGACTTCAAATGGAATTATATTCACGGCTACGAGCTTTCATAAGAAAAGAGATATTAGTTTTGTCGCGTGGTTTTATTCAGCAAACAATATATATGTATATATATATATATAGTTTCAAAGTTCATGGTTCTTCCTATTCAAATGGTTGTGACATGAATCTTTTCATATATATATATATATATATACATGTGTGTGTGCGTCCACGTTATATGTGTGACCCATAAGCTCACATATCTAGACATATATCTATTTTTGATATGGACATATCCCCAAAAATAATAAGATAGTCAGTTCCATATAACACACCGGATCGCATAATAGAATGACCTTAAAATGGATTTGGTGCAAGGCGGTATAATGCCTCCTTGAAATCGAAATTTTGTCATGTATTTTAATATTTTTCATGAATTTTTAAAGTTATCCTATAGGATTTTAACATTTTGCCCATTTTAAGATTTATTTTTCATGGATTTTTTAATTTGCTCCCTTTGGGGTTTTTTTTTTTATATTTTTTTTCCGGTACCGCCTCTGTTTATTGTCTTTCTTTTTTGCATTTTGTAAATATGGTTCCACACTTTCACAATGTACCAATATTGCTGAAGTTTCATTTTGATTTCCATCTGGTTCAATCTTTCACATGGTTTGCCACTTGTTATTAGGTTTCTCGAAACGGCCCTATGACTTCATTTGCAAGGAGCATGTTATACCAGAGCCTCCCACCCGATATAGAGTTATCTTATCGATCCAGATTAGCTTCATTTAACGTTGGAAGAGAGGTAAAGTACTGATATTCAGCTAGCAATCCAAACTAGCTTTGTTCTCATATTTCTACTGTATCATACCTCTGTTTCCATAGCTTGACATTCCAGATATTAAAGCCGAAATGGAAAAAAAGCTATGTTGGTTTTCTCCGGTAGCCATAAACACAGCAAAGTAAGCAGATTTCAGCCTTTTTAATGGCAAGTTGATCTATTTTTTTATTTTCTCAGTTTTGTATCTTTTCGCTAGGGCTCATCATGGATTTGGCTGGGTTGGTGAGTGGGCGGACACCGGGTAAGTTACATATGAGTTTCAAAGACTACATTGTTGGAAATCACAGCAAGATAATGAGTGGGTCATCGATTAACCTCGATGCATTTTTAAGTGTTGACCCGTTTACAACAATTTTTACGAAACTATATTGTCAAAAAAGTGATTGACAATGTTATATGCAACCTCTACCACGAATTTACATATGTGTGGGTAAATGGGCTAATGAGTCGCTTCAGGTAGAAGACCATTTTTACCTCTGTGATCCACTACTCACTAGTTATAGAACATACCGACCATATTGACAATTCATAATTAGATGCTTGCAGTTGCCACATTTAGAAATTAACAAAAGCTACATGAATCGAAAAATGAAACAGATTTGTGATTTATGCAGTTCTGGAGCAGGGCAAAAACCAAATGGGTTGAATGATATAAATCGGATTGAGACATTTAACCATGCAGACAAACGAACAACAGAAGGTTATATTGTTGAACTATTGTTGTGGCTCAACCTTTTGATAAAAAAGTTGAGGATTAATGCAAATATAGAAGATCACTTAAACAAGGAATCCCCAAAAGATTCCACTCAAGTGACTCAACAATATAACAATCAAAACTTAGAGCACAAGGACACTCGTGTTGTGTAGCACATAGAAGAAAACAAGTAAACCACTGATGATCTTTCGGTTGATTTTGAATCCCGACACGAGATTAAAAAAGCATCATATATTAACAATGATGATGTGCTACTTAAAGGTTAGTTGCAAAATGGTCCGTGTAAAAGGACTTACTGTATATATATAACTAGATTACTTTCGTGTAATAAGCGAGTTAAATATATTACGTTTCGTTATAACTTATAATAATAGTTGTAATAATAAGATACGTTGAGATTTGATGATAGCATTATTTAAAAAATGTGCTTTGTATCATAAATTATAATGTAAAGTAATAATATTAAGTTAAATGTAGATATTAGCTATTGAAAGATTTTATATATTAGAGATAATTAAAGACATGTTAAATTTGTATAATTTTTCTATACTATATTATAAAAAGAATAACATTTTATTTTTGAAAGTGTTCGAAAAATATGTAATATTTTTCACTTAGCACCGTTTAAAGTATTTTCACCTACTGTTTTAAAATATCTTCATTAATTCTTTACATCAATTATCTACACCACTCTACGTGTCATCTATCACCAACATATCATTAATGCCATGACCACCGCCGTATTGGCGGATAATGTGCTAGTGTAATTTAACATAGATAAGAATGTTGAAAAATGGTGATATTGTGATTTTAAAAATCTTTTTTTTTTTAAAAAATTATTCTAAGCATGTGACAAATGTCATCTGAATGTTTGTTTACGAAGTATGTTTCCGGTCGTTTTAATTTATGTGCGTCCTTAGTCTTTAAGACTTTGTCATGGAATAGATGGATTAATATTTTATTCGAGACCGAGAGCATTTAGACTTTGGAAATTTGTGCGTGGACTCGTGAACGAGAGGAATACATTCTGATTATTTATGGTTTGTAGACACAATATTTAGATAATCCATTCAAACACGATTTAAAACACCCCCTTAGTCAGTTAGTAGTGAAATCCTTTACGGATAATGCTAACCAAATGGCTATGATTATAGTATTGTACTTGTTGGCTGATAATAATTTTTAGGGGACGATTATCTTTATGAAGTTTTTTCCTTTACATTTAAATTTGAACTTGGGCATGCTCACTTCTTTTGGCTCAAGAAAAACTAATTAGAGGAAAACTGACTGATTCTGAACTGGTTAGGGAGGATTACAAGCTAGTTGTCTTGTAGAAATATCAAATTAAATGAGAAACTTAGTTTTAAAACAATTAAATATTTATTAATCAAATATGGTCATATTTATAGTCGACTGGAAGCCATTTAAAAGTTAAAAACAATTATGTCGACAAGTTAAATTAACGAGTCTCGGCTTTTTTAAATTTGTCTAGTCAATGAAATCTTATGTAAAGTCAATAGTTCTTTCTTTCTTATTGATCTTATTAAATTCAAAGAAATTAAACTAAAAGATAATTAAGGTCAAAAGTTGGAATTATTGTTGTTAATCACGTACAAATAGTTCTAAGTTCAATCAAATTAAGGTCAAGGCAAAGAGGGCAATAAATTCCTAGTTTCTCCCCTCCACTCTCATTTTCACACTTCTCCTTTTCTCTTTTCTCTCTTGGTAGCCGACCTCCCTCCCCTTCTCAAAATAAAATATGGTCATCATCATCTACCATCAAATCCCTTCTTGTTCTTCACTCTCAAATCTGGAAATGCTAACCAAAACTTCAATGGTAAGTTTTGGTAAGAAATCATTAGATCTAAACATATTAATGTCTATTTTACAAGCAAAATCGAATATAGTTATATATATACACAAAAACCGAATTCATATATATATATAACTGATTTTTGTTAAAGAAAAGAAACACTCTAATGGTTGTTCTTGGTTAAGATCATTCCGTTTTTTTTTACTTGTTATCAGCGTTGGAAATCGTCCAAAGTCACTCAATGTTCATTTTCTTCTTCTTCTTCCTTATTCAAACCAGTAACCTAGGGTTTAAAATTTTCTTGTTTTCAGTCGTTCATCAGATCTGGGTTAACCTCAATGAGTTTTAAACTCAAAGGATTTAGGTTCAAGAGATTGTTAAGTGCAAAGGGTTGACCTTGTGTAACCTCAACAGGATTTTTTAAGTTCAATGGGCTTTAAGCTCAATAAGTTGTGACATATGTCGAAACTTTTAAGCTCAAAGGATTTTAACATCAAAGACTTTTAAACTCAATGAAGGTCTAACATCAAAGCTTTAACTTCAATGACTTTTAACAGTTCAATGAGTTTTAAGATCAAAGCTTTAAAGTCAAAGAAAAATTAAGGTCAATGAAAGTTAACCTCAGTGAAATGCTCCAGTGTTCATGGTTCTATCCGGTCATTGTCAATTGAGCTAATAAGAGAAGTCTTGTGGATTTAAACAGTTAATTCGAGATTTAAAGTGGGTCTTGAAGACATGGCATAATGACATTTCTTAAGACATTTCTTAATTCGAGATTTAAAAGTGTTATTCAAGTAAATTTAATAAGACATGGCATAATGACATTTCTTAAGACATTAGTATAGGATATAGATGTGTACAATTAAGTAAGTACTTACTCGGTGACTTGTAGATAATGTAGGACTTTTGGACAGATAGTGTTCATGTTTCAAGTGCTAACTATTCGTGTTCTTGTTCGTTGATGCTTGTACTTGTGCTGCAATCAGGTGAGTTTCGTATACCCTTTGTTTTACAAGTTTTTGGGTGGAAAATATACTTTTTTTTCTAACAGTTATGTCGGTTTCTGTTTATGTTCAATATTGTACGTATAGGGTTACTTATGCCATATGACGTGCTTGATCTTATTTGTATGTGTGTGATTATGTGCTTGTTGGTTGTTCTTTATGACGTGCTTATTGTGTGCATTGGAGACTTGGACTAAGGCAGGTACCGTAAGACCAACTTTATGACTTTGATGTGCTTATTGTGTGCATTGAGGCAGGTACCGGAAGACCAGACTTTGAGACTTGTTATGAGTTTGAACTCA
Organism: Erigeron canadensis; assembly: GCF_010389155.1. Lineage (NCBI taxonomy): Eukaryota > Viridiplantae > Streptophyta > Magnoliopsida > Asterales > Asteraceae > Erigeron > Erigeron canadensis. The sequence continues at coordinate 13,393,682 of NC_057766.1, read as the reverse complement.
TGTTTTTGGAATATATTTATTATATTCTATTTCATTTAGCATTATCTATGTAATTCCATATCGTGTTGTGTTTTTCATAACATGTTATTATCTTTTATTAAATATCATAAGATATTAACGATGTAAAACTAAATACTTATAATCATTTTCCACCTATTTAATCTTTTTTACATTAATTACCTTGGATGGTAAAATTCTTATGTAAAGTCATAATTTGATAACAACGTACGACATAAAGCAAAAGAAAATGTTATAAATAAATAAAAAAAATTGATTTAAAAAATAATAATATAAAATTTTTGAATTATTTTGATAATTATAGAATGTAGAATATAGTTTTCATCATTAAGTTAAAATTAAAATTATAAAACTTAAATAAAGATATATATTATCAACATTTTGATCCAATGGTTCTAATTAAAAAGTTATGTTTTGTTCAAGACTATAAAATTCTCCATTTTATAATTAAGGTTTCTCTTTTTATATATATACTTAGATATATAGATATCTATCAATATTGTAAAAAGGGATTGAGAGTTTCCTAAAATAACATGTGACACATCCATGACATGTGTAATCATTAGTTTTAAAACTTTAATAATTACATTAAATAAACTACCTAATAAAGATTATCAAGATGTTATCTTTCTAATTTACTTTTTAATTAAAATATATTTATAAATCTTTATTTAATTGGGTAAAGGGGAATAACCCCCGTTGATTTTTATAACAACACCCAAAACAATAAGGTATAAGTAGTGTAGTAGAGTATTACACTAGTATATATAAGACATGCCCCATATATGTAAGCAAGAAAAAAAAATCTTAACAACGAATGTTAGCATTACAACACTACGTATTTTTGACTAGGAAAACATACAAATCACAATAAATCATATCTAGTCTAATATAATAGGTGACCACGAATGTCCAAGTCTTCAGCACACGCTCCATTTGAGCTGTTGTAACATCTCAAACTTTTCGTGTTTGACTTGTTGACTATTCCGTTAGTTGACGTTAGGTTTCGTTAAGTATGTGCCCTAAAAGGTATAATGTGATTAAATGCTTTTGTGTTTAACATGATATGATTAAAGTATGTTAAATGAAAGTAATCAAAGTAAGTTATGAAACTTAAGTGCTTGTTAAGTCGTTAACTGTTAACAAATGTGGGAGAAAAATAAACAAAAAAAACCCCTAATTACTCTCTCACCAATGGCGATTTCGTTTCCCTTCTCTTTTCAATTCGCAGCCCTAGTTTTTGATCTAACCTAGCTTGTAAATATGTCCATCTCACAAACATTGAATCTGTTTGGGTTTAATGCTTGTTGAAGTGTAGGTTTGAGTTAGATTTTTCTGATCTATGGTTCGAATTTTCTGTTTTCTTTTTCGCCAATCTTAATCCCAGTTTCCAACTCTTGTTGATTACGTTGGTTCTGATCGCGGCTAACCTTGTTTAGTTCAACTAGATTACTTGAATCTCCATAATCGATAAAGACTTGCTAATCGCTGATTAGGTTTTATTGGTGTTTAGGGTTTTTACGTTTGTTTTTCTTCTTTTTTCTGGATTTTATTGGTTTCCTGGTGATTTTGTTTGCATGGACTGAAAAGGAGAGATCATCAAATGTTGGGAGCAATCCTCCTAGTATAACATCAAAAATTAAGAACATTGGTGGTAAGGTGCGACAACCAATTAGGTCGATTCTGAAAAACCCTAATAAGGGTTCTAATGATAAGAAAAATGTCATTGCTCCACAAAACCATAATCGTAATTCAAATGTTGATGAATTAATAGATGGGGGAGTCGATAGTATGGATGCTTCGTTAGGTGGTGGGCCTTCCACTTCTAAAACTCCTGATGATGGGGATTATAACAAGTGTGATGTACTTTGTAATCAATCGGGGAAGAATATTGATATTAATGACGATGTTACTATTGATTCACATGAAATTGATAAGAATTCGAATGAAAGGTCATGACTGGTGAATCGCAACCTATTGATCCACCTACAACTACTGGTGAGGTTAATATGACTCAAAAACATATTGCTTGTGCGGATAGGCAGGAAAAGGACAATGGTAATGGACAATCCTATGCAGCAAAGTTGAAAGCTTTTTTCGGTAAAAGGCCGTCACCCCTGTTAACTTGTATTAATCACCACAATAGAACAGGCAACATGGCTGAAATGCTAGTTGACTTGGATGTTACATGCAAAGCAAAACAGTAAAACAGGTCATTACATGACCACACAAATCTACCTAGCAATTACAAAGACAAAGCAACTAGGAGATCATTATCTAAATAATGAAACAGGTAAATCCCATGCTGTAAGGAACCTTTCTGCCCGTCTCGTTCTCTTGAATCTACATGACAAAAGTTTAGGTCGAGCTGTGTGAGTAATCACACCGAATAGCTAATCTTCAGACCTCTTCTTTTTGCGAAATAACCTGGAGTTACGTTCCTGCCATATAAAGTAAATAGCAGCCGCGAAGCAAAGTTTAGCCACCACACTATGAATGGATCTTTTCTTGTAAGATGATAACAAATCCCTTTTTGGATTTTCCCTTCTCATTGATATCAATTTATAGAATTACAAATTACATTTGAATACCTTGAACTTATTTCATTCGACTACCTCGAACTTATGATATATTCTAAACTAATACATATATAATATATAACGGTCTACTATACCCCCGCAGTCTAAGGTGGAGGATTCCGAAGACATAGACTGGACCGAAAATCAACAAATAAAACACGTGGAACATGAAGAACACGAACTTGCCCACGTTGAACTTTCTCTCGAACAAAGTGAATATCAATGTCGATATGCTTAGTGCGTTGATGTTGGACCGGATTCTCATAAAGATAAATGGCACTAACATTATCAGTATACACCAAGGATGCTCGACAAGAGGATAGCCAAGCTCGAGCAATAAATTGCGAATATAACATAACTCAGAAACAACATTTGCAATGCCCCTATATTCTGCCTCAACACTAGATTGAGAAACAACTGATTGGCGTTTGGAGGACCAAGAAAGAAGGTTGTCCCCTCAAAAGACATAATACCCAGATGTAGAACGCCTAGTGTCAGGGCAACCAGCCCAGTCAGCATCAGTGTAAGCAACAAGTGTAGACAAAGAAGATGCTTGCATCCATATACCTATATCAAGAGTCCCTTTGACATAACGCAAGATGTGTTTTAATGCAAGAAAGTGATCAGTATGAGGAGCATGCATGTGCATGCACACCTGCTGAACGGCATACGAGATATCCGGGCGAGTAAATGTCAGAAACTGAAGAGCACCGGCCAAACTACGATACAATGTAGGATCATCAAATGGAACACCTGCGTGAGCACCAAGTTTGCCCGCAGTGTCAACTGGAGAGGAAACAGGGTTACAATCTTGCATCATAGCCCGTTGGAGAATTTCAAAGGCATAACAGCTTTGAGACAAGAATAACCCTTTAGAAGAGCGGGTGACAAAGATACCCAAAAAATAACTGAGAGGACCTAGATCCTTCATGGCAAACTCAGCGGATAAATGAGACATAAAATGTTGCTTTAGCTGACCTGACGAAGTAACCATAATAATGTCATCAACATATAATAGAATGTAAGCAGTATCGGTACTACGCCTGTAAATGAACAGTGAATGATCACTGGAACTGTGAAGAAAACCCAACCGTGTGACATAGTCGGTAAAGTGCTGGTACCAAGCCCGTGGTGCCTGTTTTAGGCCGTACAACAATTTACGCAGCCGACAAACATGATCCGGAAAGCGATTATCCCGAAAACAGGGGGGTTGATGCATAAAAACAGTTTCATACAAATGCCCATGGAGAAATGCGTTCTTTACATCAAGTTGAGTAATATCCCAGCCGCGATTAAGTGTTAAAGAAAGAACTGTCCGGATAGTAGCCGGTTTGACAACCGGAATAAAAGTGTCTAAACAGTCAATGCCACCTGCTATGTTCTACCATCTGCCACTAAACAAGCTTTGTACCGCTCAAGAGTCCCGTCTGATTTCAGTTTCTGCTTGTAAATCCACATGCAACGAATAATAATCATACCTGAAGAACGAGGAACTAACTCCCACGTCTTATTATCAATAAGAGCTTTGAACTCATCAGTCATAACATGGTTCCAAACGGGACTATTAAGAGCTTCAGTTAAGTTTGAGGCAAGGGAGTGATAGTGGTAGAGGTATGTAAACTAAATGCTTGTTTTGGTTTGGAATGGCCAGTTTTGCTTCGTGTCTGCATGGGATGAACACTAGCCGGTGGTGTGGGTGAAGGTGGCGGAGAGGGAACAGGAGAGTGGACGGGGGATATAGGTGGGATGACAGGGGCCTGGACTGTGGTGGGATTGGGCGGTTGTGGTTGACGGGTTCGATTTTGGGTGTAAGTTTAGGTGAACCTCGAAGGAGCTACCGGGTGTAGCGGCTGGTTGACCTGGGCAGCGGGTTGGGCCGATTTTTCAGGGGGTGGGGCATGTTGGGTTGTCGGATGATGGATAATAAGAGGATGAAGATCCGAATCAGTTGTCCTGTGAAGGAAATCATAAGAGTGAGGAGACCGAGTATTTTGAAACGGGAAGGTTGATTCATCGAACAACACATGACGAGAAATATGAATTTTCTTGGTCGAAAGGTCATAACACTTGTACCCCCGATGATTGGAGGGGTAACCAAGAAAAACGCATGGAGTGGACCTTTGTTGAAGTTTATTGACGGTGGTAGCGGGAAGAAGGGGATAACACAAACAACCGAAGGTACGGAGATGTGTGTAGGAGGGGGATCGGTAATAAAGAAGATGAGTCGGGGTGTTGAAAGCTTTTAACTTGGAAGGCAGAATGTTAAGAATGTAGGTGGCCATGTCTAGGGCATGATGCAAAAAAAAAGGTGGAAGAGAAGCATGGGTAAGTAACGTACGAATGATGTTATTAATGGAACGTATTTTACGTTGAGCTTTCCCATTCTGAGAGGAGGTGTGAGGGCACGAAAAACGAAATTGCATTAGAAATTGTTTACAAAAATTGTGAAATTGATGATTGTTGTACTCAGTTCCATTATCACATTGAAGGGTTTTAATAGATTTTTCAAATTAAGTCTTAATGAGACTATGAAATTGAAGAAAAATTGAATAGACATTTGATTTATTTTGTAAGGGATAAGTCCATAAAAAGTTTGTAAAATCATCTAAAAACAGTATGTAATAACGATGACCCCCTGTACTAACAACGGGAGAGGTCCAAAGATCACTATGAATAATATCAAAGGGTGAATAAGTAACAGATGATGAATTGGAAAATAGAAACTTAATATGTTTACCAAACACACATGATTGACATAGTTTCTTAGTATTCGAACTAGATAATGAAATAGCCGAATTATTATGCAAATAACGAAGTAAAGTAGAGTCCGGGTGTCCTAAACGACGATGCCAAATGTCTTGTGTAAAAGCTTTAAAAGTTGATGGAGAGTAGTTGGTTGGAAGAGTTAGAGGATAGAGATCCCCGGAATTGTTGCTTCTAAAAATAGGATGTTTGGTCTGAAAATCCTTCACAAGAAAACCATATGGATCGAATTCAATGGAAACATTGTTGTCTCTAGTGAGTTTTCTAACGGAGATTAAGTTTTTGATTAAAGATGGTGAAACAAGGATGTTAGGTAGTTTTAAAGGTGGAAACAGTGGTTTTAGGGTGGTTTGTCCAATTCCGGTAGTGGGTATGTGGGAACCATTGCCAATGACGATTTGTTTAAAATTATTATTGACATAAGAAGGAAGCATACCTGATTTGTTGGACATGTGGTTCGTTGCTGCACTGTCCATATACCAAGTCTGATCATGATTAAAAGACATCGTTTGAAAGGCATAATCGGTGTTGGTGGGCATATAAGAGTAGTCATGTGGAGACACATACGATGCTGATAGAGCTGGTCCATGTATCCCCGGATTGCGTGATGGTGGTCGAGTCACAGGAACATTATGATAGGGGCATGGCGGCATTGGCCATTGAGGATGATATGGACCCTGCCATTGCTGCAATTGAGGGGAGTAGCCAAAGTTACCGAAGTTGGAGTTCCTATTATTACTGCGTCCATGACCACGTCCATAGTGGAAGGGTGTGTTGGTGGTTGTTTGTTTGATTTTGTTGGAGTCGGCCATAATGATAGAAGTATATGAAGTAGGGAAGAAAAATAACAATATTTATAATAATATTAAGGGTCGCTGATATGAAACAAGAGCTGAAAACCACGTAAACAATCTAAACCTTCACACCTACAACTAAACCAAACCAAACAAAAGTGGCTGCTTTTGTTTATTGCTGCTCGAATTATTAAGCAGCTCAGTATTAAGAGGGGCAGCTCAATATTATGCAGCTCAATAGATAATCAATTAATTAAAGGGGTATGTGGCTAGTGATTTTTGAGCTTCTGTACCAATTACAAATTGGTCAACAATGGTTGGCTTTGAAAATTAATTCAACCAATTGATTAAATTGGTTACTTTGAAACGAAAAATAAAACACAAAAACAAATGGTTAAAGATTGTGATTGGAGGGTTTATGTGATGAGGTCGAAAGTTTTGAAGGGTTTTACTTCGATCGATCGGAAACATTATAAACAAAAGGTTTTGCCTGGTCTCGTGATACCTCGGAAACATTATTAACAAAAGGTTTTGCCTGGTCTCGTGATACCATGTAAGATAATAATAAATTATAAGTCCCAACTATTACTAGATGAATGCTGAAGACACCTCTATGTCAATGGTGAGTGTACTTTGCAACACAATCACTTAATCTGGACGTGACGAGTATAGAGAGATTGTGTACCAGGTAATCTAGAAGTTAACTTATTAAGGTGACAAGTTATAAGTAAATACAATGCAATAAATAAATGAAAAGTATTTATAATTGGTGAGACAATATGTATTTTTCAAGTGTATTTTATTTATAGATTGTTAAATAAAATACAAGGTTGTTGCGGAACCAAGATAATACAAGTATGTAAATATCCTAACAACCTATGAAATACAATTGATCTATACTTGGAAATTCTCTTAACAATCGAAACACTTAAAGTTGTGAAATGTTCCTTTTTTCAATTGATAGAATATTGCACAAGTTCACCAATATTGCAGAAGTATGAATTTGCAAAGTTGTTGAAATGCTTGGGCAAGGACCTCTATTTATAGTCGAAGTATGAGCATTGGGATCTCAACTTCGATGTACAAATATGGTTGACAGCACACAAAAGTATTAGTAAATAATCCTTTGTGTGTGCTAAATAAAGTAAGACAAAAGGTTACTTTATCCACAGACAAGATTATTGTCCGGGTAAAAGGATGTAGTGTAAAAGGTCTTCCTAGTAATCAGTGTAAAACTTTGTAAAGGCATTTACACTGGAGGATCTCCAGTTGATTGATCTGGTGAAATGTCAACTGGGCTTAGACTTCAACTGGGCTTCGCTGCCATTGCCATTTCCTTTCTTCCACTTGTTGTCTTAGACTTCAACTAGAAGGTTTTCAGATTTAAGTCTTCAGATCTCAACAGGAGGAAGTCATCAGTTGCTTAAAGTGTACAATGCAACTGGACTTCTAATATTTCGGACAATTCTTCATGCTCTCCAGATGCAGCTGGAGAGCTCCAGTTTATAGCCAAAACTGGACCTAACATAAATCCCTTTTTTGGATTTCCCTTCTCATTGATATCAATTTATAGAATTACAAATGACATTTGACTACCTTGAACTTATTTCATTCGACTACCTCGAACTTATGATATATTCTAAACTAATACATATATAATATATAACGGTCTTATATTTTTGCGCCATTGGAAGAACACCGTTCTCCACCGAATTCCAATCATTAGTAACAAAAGTTAATTCAGCTTTATTCTTCACATCGTTCCAAACCTTGCGTGAATATGGACAATCAAAAAACAGATGATTATGTGAATCAGGAAATGATCCGCATAGAAAGCAAATACGATCAGTTTCTGTATCGTCCCATTGTGCCATCATATCCTGCGTCTTCAGCCTACGTTTGAACACCAACCAAAGTATAAAAGCATGCTTTGGGATGTAAAACCCCAACTAAGGCGGAACAATGAGATGTACAAAAAGTCGAGTATTCAAAACAAAGGATTATAAATAACATTCACCATAGCTTTATTTGATAAAAATAATTTACAATGTACAAATATGTGAACCAATTTCCATGTACCAATGCGTCCACCATACTTGGATATTAAGTCCACGAACCATATAACAAGCACATGAAATAGTAAACTACAATGATCAAGGCGGATTCCATTGCCTATCACAAAGTTTGATCTTTGACTCCAAAGTGCAATGCAAATATTCATGAAGCATATAAATCCTCAATGCTTAAGCTTATTTCCTGAAAAACATGTAGAAAAAGTGTCAACTACGAAAACGTAGTTGGTGAGTGCATAGGTTTTTATATAAATCTTGGTACATCACCGTTTTAATACTTAGAAAAACTGATTACTATTACATTTCGAAATATCCAAACCATATGATCGACAAAATTTTCATATCATGTTATCAAGTTTCCAAATACCATAATGTCATATCAAGACTTGGAGAATCTATAGTAAAATTTCAGGTTCTCATTTGTCAAATCATCATGAGAGAAAAAGTATATAAATCGATTAATCGTATATCATACCAAAATCATTCAATTACCAAAATCATTTCAATATCACCAATTTCAACGTCTTTCAAGATATCATATGAGGGACAATACCCAATCCGTGTGTCCAAACAATTTCCAATTATGACCAAAAATAAAGAACCACCAAGAAGGACCTTCAAATATCTTTACGAATATTCTTTTCCAAAAACGTATGTTCAAATCTTAATACTCAAATCTTAATATCCAATCATTTCAACTTCAATTTCTTTTAACCACGAGGGCAAAACTTAAATAGCTTTTTGATGAATAAATACTTGAGCCACTACTACTACCATTTTCAAGTCCAAGCTTTATAATACTTCTTATCCTTGCACAAGCTGTCAATCAAGTGCCTTACTTATACTTGGGGTCGTGTCATGAGGACGACCGATTAAACTTACATAGCTAGAACACCCTAATGGTTGGACTGGAAGTGATGGTCATCACGAAGGCAACCAACCTTCCACCGTTACGCTCTGGATGGGTGGACGACTCCTAGTTGCGCAACTATCTAACTACAAGCCTCCCTTAGGAGTAAATAGTAGTGTACCGAAAAGAAAACGGGTTGACAGAACTCAAGTTCATCATATAACAATTATCACTTGGAACATACGTTATAACTTCATATCATAATCATACTTATCAAGAGTCATTTCATATATCAAACTTTCTTTCAAGAAACACTTCATATATATATATATAAAATAACTTTACTTATCATGCTTTTCACCCCGAAAGTTAAACACATAAAATAGTTTGAAAGGGGGCTATGACTCACCTTGATATATTATATTCACTTATCCAAAATGGGTACTTCCCATCAATTGCTCCATCATACATCCGTCACATTTCTCAATCACATTTGAAAGCCAAGACTATCCCTACGATATGACTAATACATGTAAGTTCCTATCTTAAGCCATCACTTAGAAATGCCACTTTCATTATGTTGCTATCAATTGTGGAATCCAAGTATATTGCCAATATTCGCATTGTTTTGGTTGTAGCGATTGATGGTGTAAAAGGTTACTTTAATTACATGCGTAGTTATAAGTTGTTAGATTTTTGGTAACTTGGCTTCATTTGTGGTTTCACTTGGCATCTTAGGTCATCATGTAGAAATATCATATTAAGTTATGTTATCCTTATTCATCATTTGTTGTGTAATCGATTTTAGCGTGAATTAACATTTGTGATATCAATATATAGCTTGGTTAACAAAATTACTTATGTCAATCTCACTTAATTATCTTTGTTTTATTTTGATTACACTTATCTCATGAAATTCGTTTAAGTGTTATGGGCCATTATCAATTGGGCCTTAGGTGTCATGGGCTTTTAAATGTTTTGGGCTTACATTAGTTATTGGGCTTTACCTTATTTGGGTTAGGTGCATAATGGGTCATAGTGGTTATTGGGCTATAAGGCTTATTGGGCCAAGTGGGCCTACTGATTTGTGTTCCTTATGGGTTCATTATTTGGGCCGGGTTAGCCCATTATGGTTCTTAGTTCATTACATAGCCCATTATGCCATTTATAAGATTACTTACAAATTTTCTGTTTTATACTTTATTTTTAAGAAATGTTAGCTACTATTTTGCGGTCAAGACGAATTATTTGGACCTTCATGATTTTTACAAAGTGACTTATATGTATCTAGTATTTTTGTGAATTTTTAGATAATGTTTGGTGTCCGTAAAAATTATCCAAACACAAACTGTCCCGAATGGGCACTGCTTGCGACATCAGAAGTTTTATAAAAGTTCTTGATGTTCTAATTGTTAGAAAAATCCCATGATTTTATTTTAAGTTCACAACACATTGAAATTACTTTCCACCAAGTATGACCTCCTAGAACTTTATGGATTAGGAGATAAAAATTGTTAAAGTTTATAAAATATTCATACAAAATTCCAGTTTTGACCAGTTTCAGTAGAAAAATCATATCTTTCGTTTGGTTTAGTGTTTTTGAGTAATTCCAGTTGGAGGTTAATCTTAACTCATTTTTCTACAACTTTCATTTTGATAGTTTTTCTTGAAAATGTCCTCACATGTTAAGTTTACCCGTTCTAAGACAGGAGATCAATTCTGTCAGAATGTTTATTGGTTAATACATCCCACCAATGGTTTTGTTTGCTTGCTTTAACCTCTAGATTCCCACTAACAAAATTATTACTTTGTTTTGTATTTCTTAACATCAAATATACAGATTATATCAAATTCAAAATCATAACCATCCATCTCAAATCCCCAAATCAAAATCAATCAAAACTAGTGCAAATCTAAGCATGCATGTTAAGATCTATCACTTTCAAGCTCAATCAACTTATTATCTTTTATGTGTGAGACTTTTTAATGATTATTTCTTATTATTCCATCATTTAAATATGCATGCATGAATAGATATATGTGTATTTAGTGATAAAATGAAAGGTAAAAAAGAGTGGTAATCAAAAGAGTTCAAGTTATCAACCTTTGAAGATCAAAATAACAAGATGGGATGTGGTGTTGGGTCTTGTTCTTGATGGCAGCCCATAAGTCGTTTGTTGGCTGTTACAAGCTCAAAAATACGGGAAAATAAGCTATCAAATGAAAGAAGGGATGAAGAACAAACAAAGGAACATGTTGGGTACCCATTGATAATCAAGAACCAAAAGGAAGGAAGAAGATGGGACTTGTTTGCTCCTGTTTTCTGCTGCTGTTCGATCAGCCCCTTAGAGGACTGATTTCGTGACCTTGTTGCCTCCAAATCAACTCCATGCTTCCACCATACATGACTCTAGTTGTTGGATGATCAATGGAACTTATTATTACACTAGATTAGTTAGTTTCAAGCTCCATTTTGCCTTGGAGAAATCTGAAAATGGAGAAGGAGGTGGAGATAGTTGAGAGAGAGTTTTTGGGAGGAGTGTGTGTTGTGTTTTCAAGAATGAAAGGTGTGGGGTGGTGTGTGCAGATGTATGGACGTAGGAGAGAGGAGGAAAAGGAGTTAGGAGGATGCCTATTGGTCTAATGGAGTGGTGTAGTGGGTTAGGAGTGAACTCATTGGTTAACCCAAGTGGTTTGTGTTGGGTTTAAGTCCTAACTAGTGTTTGTATGTATGTATATGTATATGTGACGTATATTTATGTGTGAGTGTAAGAATAAGTGGGTTAGTTGTATGTTGATTGGTGGATTTTATAAGAGTTTATATGTATAATAAGTTTAAGTTGTGTGCATATCTTTTAATTGGAAGACTTATTCAAATGTTGCAATATATTTATGTACTTATTATTATTCAAGCTTACTATTATGTACATAATAGTTTATAAATCTATTTTCAAGATGGTCATTATATATTTGTGTTCAAATGTACGTCAATTAGTTTGGCGTTTGAATTGTGGGTCCTTTGTGAAGATTTATGATTGTTATCACAACTTGTGAGTCTTACCTTATTATTTATATAACTTAACTTCTTGAGATTCAATTTTTGGTTCATTGGCATTTTGTCAAGTTCAATTAGAACTAATATCTGTAACTTGAGATCGTATTGAATAATTATAGTTATTGTTTATGGCATTTCACTGTACTAGGGGGCAATTATCGCTATGCTTTGAATGTCTAGAAGGTCGATTCTCTTAATAAACCTCTAGGGATAAGGACCTAGATAAGTCCAAGTAAATTATCCTAATTGGAAATTGAGGGTTGTTACATGGGATACGTTGAGTAAAACAAACAATCTGATGCCAAGGAACAATTGCATCACATGGCCTCAAATCTTCCCACACAACCGAAACCGAGAATTCCTGAAGATTACCATTTCTGTCTTTCCACATCAGCCGATCATTTCTGTCATTGAGCATTGGAACCTGTATGTTGTTGAAAACAATACTCCAAGTCATCGGCCACTTCCAATTCCCATTGTCAATCAAATCCATAACTCTATCCCTGAAAGTAAATCCAGCATTTGTAATTTTCCTTGCCGAAACTAAATTAGAAGGCGGACTTTGAGGACACCACAAATCATACCAAGCGGATGCAGTTAGCCCATTACCAATAACGAACCAAAGATGTTTTCTGATAAAAGAGCTTACTTGAAGCTGGTATCATCAAACAGGTGGTAAACTTCAGGAATATTGATAACATGATAATGTTTGGGGATGTAGATGTGGTGTTGCCAAAAGAGTCGGTCGGAAGTGTGCAAGATAAGTTTGCTAATACTCTTTTTGTGTATTTTTTGGGCACTAGAACTGCGTATCCAGTTGTTGAATACTACTACTGGTCTAAGTTTGGCTTGTAGAAAGTCATAATGAATGCAAATGGCTTCTTCTTTTATAAGTTTTCTGATAAAAAAAGGAATGAATAATGTGTTGGAAGGGGGGCCTTGGGTAATTCGAAATATGCCTTTGTTTCTTAAGGTGTGGTTGCCATTAGCGGAACTAATAAAGGAAGAAATTAAGGAGATTTCGGTTTGTATAAAGATACATAATGTTCCTATTGTTGCCTATTCGGATGATGGATTAAGTATGCTAGCTTCAAGATTGGGTAATCCTAAGCTCCTAGACTCCTTTACTACATCTATGTGTACTAATACTTGGGGTCGGAGTAGTTATGCACGACCTTTAATTGAAATATCATCTGATTAAGAGTTTAAGGATGAATTATCCATTGTAATACCAAGTATGGAAGGTGACGGTTATACGAAGGAAATTATGAAGGTGGAATATGAATGGAAGCCACCAAGGTGTACTTACTGTTGCATTTTTGGGCACCAATCTAATGAATGCCCTAAGCAGGTTCGAATTTTAAAACCAAAAAGCTAAAGTTGATGATGATGGTTTCATTGAAGTCGAAGGGTGTAAGAAGGCACAACAGAAAACTGGATTCAATCTTAATAAGCAAAAACCAAGGTTTGAATATTGGCCTATGAATAAGAAAAGAGTACACAGGATGTCTCGAGCACTCCAGGCTTGGTTGTAAAGCCACCAGTAGATGCCAGTGTTGAAACCAAGAGTTCATATGAGTTGTTATCTGACTATGGTGCTAGTGCAAATAATCCGGTTTTGCAAGAGGTTGATGGGGAAGAACGTGTGGAACTTGAAAAAGAAAAGAAAAAGAAATTCTTTGATGTGGATTCAGGTGATGAGGAAGAAGTGATTTTGGAGGACCCTATTCAGCATATAAAAGACTCCAGTGATAATAAGAATAATTCTGAGGGGGCAAGAACTCCCGGTACAAATGGTCTTAATGGGTAGTATCGCTTCATGGAATATAAGGGGGTTGAACCACCCTTTGAAACAAAAGGAGGTTTGGCAACTAGTGGATGAGCACCACTTGAATGTATGTGCGATTATGGAATCTCATGTGGATATTAGTCGTATGTATGATATTTGTAAAAAGATATGTAGAACATGGGACTGGACATCTAATGGGGGGTTGTGTAGTAAGGGAACTCGTATTATAGTTGGTTGGAATACATGTAACAACCCTCAATTTCCAATTAGGATAATTTACTTTGACTTATCTAGGTCCTTATCCATAGAGGTTTATTAAGAGGACCGACCTTCTAGACATTCAAAGCATAGCGATAATTGCCCCCTAGTACAGTGAAATGCCTTAGAAATGCCATAAACAATAACTATAATCATTCAATATGATCTCAAGCTATAAATTAGTTCTAATCAAACTTGGTGAAATGTCAATGAACCAAAATTTTTTTTCGAGAAGTTGAGTTACATAAATAATTGTATTGGGAAAGCAGGCGAGGAGCCAGTAGATGGTACTTTATTTGGGAAAACAAACGATAAAGGAAAGTGTACAAAGTGACAATGAGAAATGAGTGGCCACCAACGATCGATATTCCAACGTCTCTTACTATTTTTGTTATAACTCACGTTGCGAACCGTTTGCTTATATTACACCTCCGTATTACTATTCTTGTCATCATCCCATTACTTAACATTGATCTAGGCAAGATGGACAGCCCATAATGATTTCTTACAATTAATCTCAAGTCATCTCAGGAAGTGAGTGACAGTTATAACTCTTTCAAAGCTTCTAATCAGGTGATATTTAGGGCACCAAGAAATAGATGCCCCCAACTATGGAGGTTAAAAAGTCCGTAAGTAACCGAAAGGTCGTGATAAAACCTATATGAACTCTCACATTTGTATGACTCCGTGAAGCTATCCTTATCATCAATCTATTCATTTTATCACCGTGTGAACGAACAAACTTCGAGGACGAAGTTGATGTTAAGGGGGTAATGATGTAACAACCCTCAATTTCCAATTAGGATAATTTACTTTGACTTATCTAGGTCCTTATCCATAGAGGTTTATTAAGAGGACCGACCTTCTAGACATTCAAAGCATAGCGATAATTGCCCCCTAGTACAGTGAAATGCCTTAGAAATGCCATAAACAATAACTATAATCATTCAATATGATCTCAAGCTATAAATTAGTTCTAATCAAACTTGGTGAAATGTCAATGAACCAAAATTTTTTTTCGAGAAGTTGAGTTACATAAATAATTATAAGGTCTATAAATATCCAACAAATTCAAACACCAAGTCAATAAAAATACAATTACCAACTCAAAGTTTTATATATAAGCTAGAGTGTATATAAAGAAGTGCTTAAATAATAATAAGTAAGTATATATGTCCAATATAAATACAAGTTTATAAATATTGAGGTAAGTAATAAAATTAAAACACACAAAAAAAATGCACCTATATATGCATATACATACATACACGGCCATACACATATACATGTTTATTTACTTTTACATCTCTTATAAAACTTAATTTAAACTAATTACCACCATATTTTAATTCAAATATACATATGCATACATGAATGGATGAATTTAGTCATAAACACAACCGAATACACTAACTAGACTTCCATCACTTAAAGTTAACCAATGGCACCCAACCCACCACACCATCTAACCAATTAGAAAGCTCCCAACCCTCCTCCCTCTCCTCTTTCACGTGACAAAGGCCTTGGGAAGGCTCACAACCTTCATTTCTCACCCATACAACTCACACACATCTTCCTCTTTTCTCTCAACTCTTTCTTCCTTTCTTCTTCATATTTTCTTCACTAATTTCAGATTTTACAAGGAAAAAGGGAGCTCAAAATCTATTCTAAATTATTGTAATAATAATCCTTCATAATAATGTTTCATCTAGAATCAAGTTGGAGTTCTTGGGGATCTTGTATATCACGAAAAATCAGCCCCCAAATGCAAGCATTTTTCTAATCATAAAAGGTTAAATCTTAAGTAAATACACTAATATAATAAAGGGTTTTTACTTGGATTCATCAAGGGTTGTTTGAAGCTAGCTTGGAGGTCTCTTGGAAGCCATCTTGGGGTCCTCTATGGCCGATTTTCCTGCCCTCAAAACAGCCCCAAATCTCAAATCAAAAGGTTGACCTCTTTGTTTAATAAATATCTAGTAAAACTTGTTCTTTCAAAACCCAAATGTTTTCTTCATCTTTTATTATTATTTTCTTATTGATTTAAACTCAATGAGGGCAAGGTTGATATATCCTTATCTCACATGTTCATGCATGTTGAAATCTAGAAAAAGGATTCAATGATTCAACAAGAACAAGACCCAAGAGTTAGTAGTTAAATGATTTGCTATAAAAAGGTTAAATGGGTCTCTTGAAAATGATTTTGTATCAAAGGAAAGATGTTTATACTTCTGTGATTTTTCATAAAAATCAAGTTTTCAAAAGGTGGATTTAAGTTCCTAGCTTGATTATGTTCAAAAAGGTTAGATCTTGCCATGCATGTACATGATTTGTGTTAGATTAACTTGTTAAAAGTTTGAGATTTGAGATGGATGGTTGATGATTTTTAGTTTCATATAATCAGTACATTTGATGTTAAAATCATACAAAAATAACCAACAAACATGTTAGAGGTGAAATAAAGTGTAAATAAAGCAAGAAAGCCTATTGGTAAGTTGTCTTAATCAAGAACAAATCTGACAGAAACCATCTTCTGTATTGTAACGGGTAAACTGGGCATGTGAGGGCATTTTCAAGAAAAACTTTCAAAATAAAAGTTGTAGAGGAACGAGTTAAGAATAAGCACCAACTGGAATTACTCAAAAACACTAAACCAAATGAAAGATATGATTATTCTACTGAAACTGGTCAAAACTGTAATTTTGTCTGAATATTTTATGAAATTTAACAATTTTTATCTCCTAATCCATAAGGTTCCAGGAGGTCATACTTGGTGGAAAGTAATTTAAATGTGTCGTGAACTTAAAATAAAATCATGGGATTTTTCTAACAATCAGAAAATCGAGAACTTTTATAAAACTTCTGATGTCGCAAACAGTCCCCATTCGGGACAGTTCATGTTTGAGCAATTTTTAGAGGTAGTAAACATCACTTAAAAATTCATCAAAAATTCACAAAATTATAAGACACATATAGGTTGCTACACAAAAAACAGGAAGGTTCAAATAATTCGTCTTGACCCTAAAATAGTAGCTAACATTTATTAAAAATAAAGTATAAAATAGAAATTTTGTAAGTAATCTTATAAATGGCATAATGGGCTATGTAATGAACTAAGAACCATAATGGGCTAACCCGGCCCAAATAATGAACTCATAAAGAACACAATCAGTAGGCCCACTTGGCCCAATAAGCCTTATAGCCCAATAACCACTATGACCCATTATGCACCTAACCCAAATAAGGTAAAACCCAATAACTAATGTAAGCCCAAAACATTTAAAAGCCCATGACACTTAAGGCCCAATTGATAATGGCCCATAACACTTAAACGAATTTCATGAACCAAGTAATCGTAAGACAAATCGAGAAATATGCGAGTTGAAGATAAGTGCAATCAAAATAAAACAAAGATAATTAAGTGAGATTGACATAAGTGATTATGTTAACTAAGCTATATATTCATATCACAAATACTAATTCACGCTAAAATCGGTTACACAACAAATGATGAATAAGGATAACATAACTTAATATGGCATTTCTAAATGATAACCTAATATATCAAGTGAAACCACAAATGAAGCCAAGTTGCCGAAAATATAACAACTTATAACTACGCATGTAATGAAAGTAACCTTTTACACCATCAATCTCTACAACCAAAACGATGCGAGTGTTACCAATATACTTGAGCCCCACAATTGATAGCAACATAATAAAAATGGCATTTCTAAGTGATGGCTTAAGATAGGAACTTACATATATTAGTCCTATCGTAGGGATAGTCTTGGCTTGAAATATGATGGAGGAACATAATGGATATATGGTCAAGGAAGCTATAGATGGGAAGTACCCATTTTGGATAGATGAGTATAATATGTGGCGTATCAAGGTGAGTCATAGCCCCCTTTCAAACTATTTTATGTGTTTAACTATCGGGGTGAAAAGCATGATATGTAAATGAAAATTGCTTTTATATACATATATGTATGAAATGATTTTTGATAATATGATTATGAAATGAAATTGTTTCGTATGTTCAATGTGATAAATGCTTCATGATGAGCTTGAGTTCTGTCAACCCGTTTTCTTTCGGTACACTACTATTTACTCCGAAAGTGGAGGCCTGTAGTTAGAGAGTTGCGCAACTAGGATTTGTCCCCCCACCCAACGTGTAACGGTGGGATGTTTGGTTGCCTTTGTGACGACCATCATTCCCAGTCCGACCACGCGGTGTTCTAGCTACCTTATATTTAAATGGTCGTCTCCATGGTACGACCCTATTATTATTAATACGGCGCTTGATTGACAGCTTGTGCCATGAAATGAATTATATATATTGTTGGACTTGATAAAATGGTAGTAGTAGTGGCTCAAGCATTTACTCATCAAAATTATGTAAATTATGCCTTTGTGGTTAAATAAAATTGATATTGAATTATGCCCTTGTGGCTAATTGAAATTGATATTAATATTGTTGATAATCGGAATTTATTTGAACATACGGATTGGGTATCGTCCCTCATATGATATCTTGAAAGACGTTAAAATTGGTGATATTGAAATGATTTTGGTAACCGAATGATTTTAGTATGATATACGATTAATCGATTTATATACTTTTTCTCTCATGATGATTTGACAAATGAGAACCTGAAATTTTACTATGGATTTTTCCAAGTCTTGATATGACATTATGGTATCTGGGAACTTGATAACATGATATGAAAATTTTGTCGGTCATATGGTTTGGATATTTTGAAATGTAATAGTAATCGGTTTTTTAAGTATTAAAACGGTGATGTACCAAGATTTATATAAAAACCTATGCACTCACCAACTACGTTTTCGTAGTTGACACTTTTTCTTCATACTTTTCAGGAAATAAGCTTAAGCATTGAGGATTGATATGCTTCATGATTATTTGCATTGCACTTTGGAGTCAAAGATCAAACCTTGTGATAGGCAATGGAATCCGCCTTGATCATTGTAGTTTACTATTTCATGTGCTTGTTATTTGGTTCGTGGACTTAATATCCAAGTATGGTGGACGCATTTGTACTTTGAAATTGGTTCACATGCTTGTACATTTGTAAATTATTTTTATCAAATAAAGCTATGGTGAATGTTATTTATAATCCTTTGTTTTGAATACTCGACTTTCTGTACATCTCATTGTTCCGCCTTAGTTGGGGTGTTACAATACAGACATGGTGGACTTGATGGTTATCTCATAAACCGATCAAGTGATATATACTCAAGTTCTTTTGAAGCTAGACCATAAAATACTGTTCTGTTCCTTTATATATGCAGCAAATTACTATAAAACAAGGCGGGAACTATGGTACAAATTGGATAGGTTTAAAGCTTTTGTCGGTGATCAGCCATGGGTTATCCTCGGTGATTTTAACTCATCTTTACACTTGGAAGATAACCTCATGGGTTCATCGACAATTAATTGTGGAATGCGTGATTTTAGGGAATGTGTAGAACAAATTGAGGTGATGGATATCAACAGTTCTGGTTTGCATTTCACCTAGAACCAAAAATCAAAGAAAGGCATAGGAATATTCAAGAAAATCGATTGCGTCATGGGTAATCTAAATTTTGTTGATAGTTATCCAACTGCTTGTGCTTTGCTTTGTTCCAACCATATCGAATCTCTCGGCTTGTATGCTTAAAATGTTGTCCTTTACCAGAAACAAACCGAGACCATTTAAATTTGCAAACTTCCTTATTCACAAAGAGGGTATCCTACAGGCTGTGGTGGAAGAGTGGGAGAAGGAAGTGCATGGACATCATATGTTTCGACTTGTGAAGAAATTCAAAAATCTAAAAACTTCATTGCGAAAACTTTTTTACATGCAAGGAATTTGCATGCATGTGTCGATTCAGCAAGGAAGGAATTGGATGAGATTCAAGCTGCCATTGATCAAAGCCCTTTGGATCCTCATTTATGTGAAAAGGAGGCTGTATGTCTAAAGTCTTTTTATGAAGTGCGACTAGATGAAAAGACATTTCTCAAGCAGAAAGCTAAAATTGAGTGGTTGGATGTGGGAGATGCTAATTCAAAATTCTTTCATACTACTTTGTAGTCCAAGGTACATCGCAACCGAATTGAAGTGATAAAAGACATGCATGAGGGTGGTGTGGCCCCTATTGCATTGGTAGATCACTATACAAATTTCCTTGGTAAGGAGGGCAGTAATATTATTTCCGTACCACAGCTTTTTCAGAAAATGTTGGATGCTAACCGTGCTTAGTCTATGGTAGAGCCCATCCAGGATAATGAAATCCGGCAGGCTATGTTTGGTATTCGGGAAGATAAGGCACCGGGCCTTGATGGGTACACTTCGGCATTCTTTAAAGGTGCATGGGATGTTGTTGGTCGAGATGTTTGTTTGGCTGTTCGTAAATTCTTCCATAATGGTAAACTGTTACAACAACTTAACCATACTATTATAGCTTTGATCCCAAAGGTAACGACCCTGTCCTCAATTACTAACTATAGACCTATTTCGTGTTGTAATACTATTTATAAGTGTATTAGTAAAATAATCACCGATAGGCTGAAGGATGGATTGCATGAACTTGCTAGCATAAATCAATCTGCATTTGTTCCTGGAAGGAGAATCTCTAATAATATTTTGCTGACTCAAGGACTTATACATAATTACCATAGAAGTGCTGGTCCACCAAGATGTGCAATTAACATAGATATTCTAAAGGCCTGTAACACTATTCATTGGAATTTCTTACGACACATTTTATTGGGTTTTGGGTTTCACTTTGGTATAGTTAAGTGGATTGTGACATGTGTTTTTGCAACATCGTTTTCTCTTGCCATCAATGGCAATTTGCATGGGTACTTTAAATGCAGGAGGGGATTGTGCTAGGGTGATCCTGATGAGCGTTCATTTTGTGATTATTTCCTATATCTTTAGGTCGTATTTTGATGTCTAAATAAGTTAAGAAATGTGAAATTTTGGTACTTAATGGATGACATGCTATGATAGGTTCACAAGGCGTGCAAGTGAAGGTAAACGTCTCTACTCAACTTAACACGAAGCCACAAGACTTTTGGACAAAGACTAGCAAGCGGAAGATGAAGAATTCGAGGGCCAACATAAAGCATACGACCACGTGTTAGTATTTTGGGCATAACTTCTTCATCCGAACTCTGTTTCGGAGGAGTAAGCTATCCACATAAAGGCAAGAGAAAGATCTACAACTTTCATGTTGATGTCCAGGACCAACATCGCTCACATCAAGCTCTAGCGCCATTGGAAGTGATCCTGAAGCCACCAGTGGCGCTGGGACCATCACCAGCGGAGCTGGAAGCCAACCAGCGGAGCTGGGACATCAACCAGTGGAGCTGGGAGCCAGCCAGCTCCGCTGGAAAGGTCGGCCAGATCTAGGGTTTTGCCAAAAACCTATAAATACCCCCAAACCCTAAGATTCAAAGCACACTTCCTCCAGACGACTTGAGGGCTGTTTCTAGAGTATTTTCACCAGATCTAAACCCTCCTAACACCTCCATATCATCTGATAATCAAACATCAATCCTTAACAACATAATCATCATAATAATCATTCAAGAAGGCGTAGGTATTGCTCGAGAGGTTCGGCCAAGAGAAACACAGGAGGCAGCAGCCGCGACTTTGGATCTTCTAAGTCAACATCAACATCAACCATCCACATACCTCTTAGTTTGATCTTTCTTTTTTCTCTTATTATTGTTATTAGGGTTACTGTACTGTAAGACTATTTTATTTGACAATTGTTCTTAAGGATTTATTTAAATTGATGATTGTTAGTATTCGTTTTGCCATGAGTCACTAAATAGTATTGCATCTGCTTGGATAATGTGACCATGCCGGTATAGTGATATTATGTATTTATAGTTGTTGAATCGCTCTTATGCTTGACCATAGATCTATAATTGTGTAGGTTTAAATACTTGAATGAATATGAAAGTATAGTTAAAGTAGGTTGGGGACTTGATCGGAAGCCAAACTGCTTGGGTGACTTGATAGGAATCCCGTTAAACTATAAAGGTTAGGTCATAAAAACAAACTTAGTTTATAATTTTAATTAAGGGACTTGAAAGGAATCTTAATTAAAGGGTTAGGTGACTTGATAGGAATCTTGACCACTTAGACCGAGGGACTTGATAGAAAGCTTGGTCGTGATTAGTCGTTCGACAATTATAAGTAATTGGTAGATGATCTAGGTGGCATGTGAACTGTTTCCAAGTAGATGTATCATTTCCATTATTATTGTCTTGCATTTACTTTTCAAAATCTTTTTCGTTGTGTCTTCCAACACAGTCTGCGCTGGTAATACCGGAATTAATTGTCTTTTATTATTATTAGTTTAAGCATCATGACAACTCGGCCACAAACCCCTAACAATCTTAGGATTACACGTAGCTGCATTCTTAGAACATAGTCTTTGAAAATGATCCTGGTCTTACCTATTTGCTATACTATAAACGAACGGGTCCACTGCCCGTGACTGAGTGTAGTAGAGAAGTTAACCTTGTAAAAAAAATTTAAAACTTGTTAGGAATTTAAGTTAAACTTCTCGCTCATCAAGTTTTTGGCACCACTGCCGGGGACTATTCACTTAGGAATATAGTTAGGTTAGGGTAATTCGCATTTTTCGTGTTTACACGAGAAAGTTAGTTTCGGTCTTTCTAGGATTAGCTTTATCTTTTCAAGTTAGTTTAGTTTAGGTTGTTTTTACTTTTTCTTAAATTTTGAAAAACCAAAAAAAAAATTGAAAAATTATAAAAATCCAACAATATTCTTATTTTATTTGTTTAGATTAGATTTAATTTTTGTCTTTTTTTTCGTCCTTTTGTTTTTTATCAATAGGTTGTGCTTTTCATGGGTATAGTTAGTGTTTGTTTTGTAGGTTCAGTATAAATCATGGTGTTCAAAGTCTATGAATCAAGTGATGAATTCGAGAAACATAGAAGAAGTAGAGCCAAATTTATCGCAATTCAGCAGTTTCTGCAGCAAGAAAGTGAAACGTGGGAAGATGTTTGGAAAAGGATGAAGGACTTCATCAAAGCATTTTGGGAACTTGGATCGACAGAGAGACTTTGGGAAGAAGGTTGTAAGAAAATAAAGGAGGTGATGGAGGATCACCCTCAAAATGATTTTCAGCTTGAAGACGGTATTATTTGGTATTACGAAGGATTAGATGATGATACTCGAAAGATCTTAGATGCTGTTAGTGGAGGTAATTTTCTTTTTAATTCAGGAAAACAAGGTTATTATCTATTGGAAAACAAGTTGCAAGTTTCATAGCAAGTGTGATTTGCAGCGGATTACTAACTTGTGCTTTGCTGATGATCTTTTTTATTTTTGCACATGGTGAAACCCGGTCAGCTAGGGTTACTATGGGCTCGTTGGAAGCTTTTAGTGGTATGTCAGGATTGAAGCCAAGTTTGTCGAAGAGCACTATATTCTTTTCCAATGTTTCTGGTCAGGTTAAACAGTCCATTTTAGCCATTATGCTATTTGAAGAATAGGAAGTTTGCCACTTAAGTACCTTGGTGTTCCACTTATTTCGTCTCGATTGTTATATATGGATTGTAAGGTACTAATTGAGCGCATGGAAAAAAGGATTACAGATAGGAGGAATAAGTCTCTTTCTTTTGCTGGAAGGCTACAAATAATTAGGTCGGTACTCTCATCTCTACATATTTATTGGGCGTCTGCTTTTATACTTCCATATCAGTTGATTGAGGATTTGGAGAGTAAAATGCAGAATTTCTTATGGAATAAAGGAGACTTTGTTAGGGGGAAAGCTAAAGTAACATGGAACAAAAAATTTTATCCTAAGGCTGAAGGTGGGCTAGGCATAAGACGCATTTCAGATGTTAATAAGGCTCTTATGACGGCCCATGTTTGGAGTTTGTTGACAAAATGGGAATCATTATGGGTAAAGTGGGTGAAATATAGACATCTTTGGGATGTCCCTATTCCAAATCAATGTAGTTGGGGCTGGCGAAAGATATTGCGAATATGATATTGTATTAAACCCCATATCTGGTCGAAAATTGGGGTTGGTTCCAATACTTCAGTTTGGTTTGATTAATGGCATTCGGTCTGCCTTTTGCACAATATAGTGTCGAATAGAGATATCAGAAATGTATGCTTCTCTCGTAACATGCATGTGTCGGATTTATTGGAGAATGGAAGCTGGAAATGGCCGATGGCTTGGTTGGACTTGTTTCCTATGTTATTAAATCTCCATAGTATCCAGTTTAATGATTCTATGCATGACTACATTTTTTGGAAGGATGTTGATGGAAATGAGTGTAAATTCTCATCTAGCATCGTTTGGGATATTATAAGAGCGAGGTCGCAAGAAGTTAACTGGCATAAGGCTATGTGGTTTAAACAAATGATACCAAGACATGCCTTTTTGATGTGGTTCATCTTTTTACGGAAATTAAAGACTCAAGATAAGATTATGAGGTGGAGTGCAGGGGGAACATGAACTGTAACCTGGTGTGCTACCCATTGTGTTACCAGGGACCAGACTCACATAACCATTTATTTTTTTAATTGTTCTTTCTAGTTTTTGGTTTGGCATAAGGTAAGACATTTGGCCCATTTCTAACATATCAGCTCAAACTGTGATGATATCACTCATTGGCTGATCATGTGTGAGAAATCAAATTTGGCTAAGACAGTCATTGGAAATTTGTTGGTAGTTACCACTGCCTACTTCATTTGGAAGGAACGAAATCAACGGTTATTCTCTAATGTGTCAAGACCAGTAGACAAGATTCGAGATTTGATTGCTTCAACAGTTAGATTGAAGCTTGTTACTTTGGGATTTAAAAATACCACACTGGTGAATCGCTTTTTTGAAGATTGGAACTTACCACGCGAGCTAGTGGTATTCGATCAGAATGGGAGCTAAGTCATCATGATTTGTATTAACGTCCATATTAATTAGATTACAGCAATGTAATGTAACTAGTATGTAGTTTATCCTTGTATGGGTTTTTCGCTTGCTTACATATGCATGGGCTGTCATGTATATGAACTAGTATGGTAGTTTAGCCATACTACTTGGTTTGTATTGTTTTTAGTGACGGTATAAATTTACAGGGGTATACCCATAAACCAAAAAAAAAAAGTGTTAACAAAGGTGCTGTCTCTAGTGGGCGATTCGTTTATTGACTCAATCCTTTCGTTCTACATTAATATCATCACGTTCATGTTTGTAATCAGATTATTCTAATTAGGTTACATTTATTTACGTGGTCTTTTTCTTTGTTAAGGATTACTTTGTCGTCTCCTTTTCTTTTCAGATTAGGTTTTCTAGAGACTCGGGTTTCTATTCGTTCTTGGTATTTTCTTTCTTTTTGGTTTTGTGGTGTATGGTGCATGATTATGGGGTGAATGAAGGGAGCTGGTTATAGCTTTAATTTAAAAAGTATTCGTAATAGATAGATTGAATAAAGTTCAAGCTGATTCTTTGACTGGCATGAAGAAACCTAAGAGAGGGGAAAGCAATTCGTCTTCTCCTTCTAAGTCTGATGATGCTGTTGATTCGATTAAGCATGGGGTGAAATCAGGTGGTGGTATTGATTCCACTCATAAAACTCCTGAAGAACCTTCCAACATTGATCATGTTGATGATGTTTCTGATGTCCATGATGATGCAAAGGATGCTATGTCAACTGATGGAGGTACTTTCTTTTCACCAGTTAGTAAACATGCTACTTTAGACGAAGACATTAATATGGGTAAAGATGGTAGTAATGTCAATTTTCAATCAGAACCTAAGGTAGTGGATGGAAAAAAGAAAGATATGGTTAATTCAAATTCTGGCAATGTCAATGACGACGATATTAAGAAACGTCCTGTTTCGTATGCTTCAGCCCTAAAAATTGAGGTAACACAGCCACGTAAAGCAAATTTCGACTACCGGATGTGAATGATGAGGTAGATGGGGTCGATTTGTTGATTTCGTTGGCTTCTGTTATTGAGGTTAATAGTAGATTTGCTAATTCTTTATATGGATATTTCTTGGGGGACAGGTTAGCCTATCCAATTATTGAAAACTATGTTAAGAATACATGGTCGAAATTTGGATTGAAGAAGGTAAAGATGAACTCCTCAGGTTTTTTCTTTTTTCAATTCGAATCAAAGAAAGGGATGATGGATGTTTTGGAGAAGGGTCCATGGATGATTAGATCAACACATATTTTTTAAAAATGAATGGACTCCTAATGTTTCTTTGACTAAACGGGATATGACTAATGTCCTGGTATGGGTGAAACTATATGATGTTCCCTTAGTCATATGTGTATCCAAAATAAGTTACTTCAAAATAGTTTCTAATAAATACAGTTTATTAGAAAAACAGTTTGTATCCTTTCAGCCCCTTGAAAACATGTGAAAAGGGGACTACGAAACTCACCTGATCGGTAGCAACAAGATTAAGCTATACAAGATATCAGAAAGCAAGTAACTGGCACGCAATCAATCTGTTACAAGTTAGTATTCATTCAATATAGGTAAACGTGCTCATAACGTGTCGCCAAGTGTTGACTAAGTTATCCAAAAGCGTACTAGTTTAATTTTGACCACATTTTACAAGTTTGACCAGAGTTGACCAAATTACGAGTTTGACTAAGTTGACCAAATCGACTAAAGTTGACCAAAGTTGACTAAACCGAGTTAGTAATCGAAATTTGAGGTCTCAATTGAAAGTTGAGGTCTTAAATTGAATTTGGGGTCTTATTTCACTAAAAAACAAAACTGAAATTAAGAGACTAGATTTAAGAGGCTAAATTTGAGAGGCTAGTAAATCTGGGGTATTATTTAGAAATACGAGGTCACAAATGAAATACGAGGTCACATTTGAAATATGAGGCCGCAAATGGAAATACGAGGTCACATTTGAAATACGAGTTTGCAAATGGAAATACAAGGTCACATTTGAAATACGAGGTCACATTTGAAGTACGAGGTCGCAAATCGACGGGGTCGTAAACTAGGTTGTTCTTCCCCAAAATTCATTCTAGAAAACCCTAATCATTTCTTTCGATATGGACGGTGTTTTTAACATCAGATTGTACTTTTAGACCCACAGATATGATGGGAAAACAATACTAAGGTTAGAAACTCGATAACGGACTTAAATCTTAAAGACCCATTTGAACAAAGTTTACAAGAATTGTATAAAAATCCTTAGATCTCAAGATTTTGTTAACGAAATCACATGAAACTTTAACAAGAGTTGTAGTATATGATTCTAAACGTTTTGGACGTAAACGTTTGTTACTTGGCGGGTGTAGTGTGTGTATTAAAAGAAAAACCAAAAATACCAAAAAGAAGAGCATTAAGTGGGTTTTAATTTTATACCATGAATATGTAAAATATGAGTTTGTAGAGATGTTTTGGCCACAAAAACACTTTTGTTAAAGCTAAATTTAAACAAAATAAGGTTTGATTTTTATAAAACTTGATGTAAAATGGGGTAGTAATGGTGAGGCAGTAAAGTGGGTTTGTAAAGTGAGGTAGCAATTTGGGGTAGCAAAACGGAGGTAGTAAGGCAGAAATGGAATGAAGGTTTTGAGGAGAATAAGAAGTATTTATATTTAGGGCAAAAATGTAAGGTTTCCATGTTAACTCTAAAATACGATGTCGGACTCGAAATTGCAAGTGGCAGACACGAATACGATGCCGAAATCAAATTACGAGGTGGTATCACAAATACGATGTCGATACCAAAATACGAGGTCGTTTTACAATTACGAGGTCGACTCACGGGTGTTACACAAGCACTCCTGCTCAACAGGTTTCCAATGTATAATCTAGCATCTTGGAATATTAGAGGAATAACCAAACCTCTAAACAAAAAGAGGTCTGTCAGATTGATATGGAAAATCAACTAAGTGTGTGTGCTATTTTGGAGTCGCATGTGACTTCTGGTCGACTTCAAAATCTGTGTAATAAAGTGTTTTTCAATTGGTGTTGGACTTCTAATAGTCATGTTTGTGCTAAAGGATCGTGAATCGTGATTGGGTGAAATCCTCAAGTTGTCAATCTTTTGGTTTTAAATCAAACAGACCAAGTTATTCATACTCAAGTTTGTTTCAAAGCGGTTAACAAGGTTGCTTTATTTTCCTCGTAATAGATATATTCAGCGATGTGAATTATGGAGAGATATGCAAATGCATAAGTTGTTTTTCAAAAATAAACCATGGTGCCTTATGGGTGATTTTAATGTTGCATTAAATCTTGCGGATTTTTCGACGGGAGGTTCTAATGTAGATATTTCCATGAGAGAATTCAAAGATTGTGTCGAAGTTTTGGAGGTATCTGATGTAAATAAAACTGGACTTCAATTTACTTGAAATCAGAAGCCTCAAGGTATGCATGAGGTGCTGAAGAAGATTGATCGAGTGATGGATAATTCTGATTTTTTTTGACATGTTTATTGGTGCTTTTGTAGTGTTTCAACCGTATAGAATTTCTGATCATTCTCCTGCTATACTCAAACTTTCTTCGGTTGTGAAATTCAAGCCGAAACTGTTTAAGTTTTCTAATGTTCTTATTCATAATTCAGGTTTTAAACAGGAGGTGGCAAAGCAGTGGAAAATGAATGTGGAGGGCTATCTATGTATCGTGTTGTAAAGACGCTTAAAGGTCTCAAAACACCACTGCGCAAAATGTTATATGAAAAAGGCAATTTACATCACAAAGTTACTCTCTTCCGACATGAATTGGATGCTGTTCAGAGTGATTTAGACAAGTATCCTCAAGGGAGAAGGAAGCTAATTACATGAAAGGTTTTAACCTTGAGTTTTGGATGAAGAAAGATTTCTAAACAAAAGGCGAAGATTTCTTGGTTAACAGAAGGTGATTCTAACTCAACCTATTTCCATAAAGCTGTTAAAAGTCGAACTGTTCGGAATCGTATTAATGCTGTTATGGACTCAAATGGTATAATGGTGGATGGTGAAAATGTTTATACTATTTTTGTTTCCCATTACTCGGCATTTCTTGGTCAAGCTGGTTGAGTTGATCCATTGGATACTCATGAATGTTTTATCAGTCGGTTATCTCCCCAAGTAGCTAATTCCATGGGTACTAATATTACTGATGAAGAGGTTACTGATATGTCGTATTTTATAGCCATTTCCCAAGGCTTAATTAGTTGTTTTTATATGGTTTAAGAGTCATTCGCGTATATATTTGGTACATTTATGATATTTGTTGATGTTTCATGGTGTTAACAGGTACTTAGGCGTTAATCTGGAGAAAACGATGTTTCTGGAGTAAAACGAGTGCTTACGGACATTTTACGAGGCAGGAAAGTGAAGTAGGAAGCTGGTCAAAAGTAGTC
The DNA here is from genome assembly GCF_010389155.1 of Erigeron canadensis. NCBI lineage: Eukaryota > Viridiplantae > Streptophyta > Magnoliopsida > Asterales > Asteraceae > Erigeron > Erigeron canadensis. Next base: position 13,364,114 of record NC_057766.1, on the reverse strand, counting down.
AACGTGAAACTGCGCCGCACTTGATAACTGCGACGCAGTCTAGAAATAGAGGATTAGACTGCTTCATAGTCATAGGGAGATGCGACGCAGTGGTACAAGAAACAAGTCAACGAGAAGTCAGTTCTATCACCGCGACGCAGTGTGATCATGCGTCGCATCCATCAAACAGAAATATCAACTGCTTTGCAGTTGGCATGGACTGCGACACATCAGGATAAAGGACGTGTCAGCTTGATGGTCAAACTTGGTCAAAGTCAACGGAGGTCAAATGAAACTGCGACGAAGTGTACAAGTTGCGGCGCAGTTTAAGGCGGTTTCGGTTTTAATTTTGGAAAACTATAAATAAATAGCTTAATTATCCCTAAACCCTATCTTTGTTCTCCAACCGATTTTGAAGCATTTTTAAGGGTTTTTTATCTGAAGAATCATATTTGAAGATTAAGATCGCGATTGGAGTAATTTCATCATTCCCTATTTAATTTTTTATTCTTCTTGGAACGATTTCTACATTCGGTACAATATGTTTTCATATATTATTGTGTGTTTTTATCTTTTCAATATGAGTGGCTAATCGCTTTTTTATTCATCTTGATGGAGTAAAATGATATGTAAGGATTGCATACTTTTTAATAATTCAAAGTTGATTATATTTAACGTTACATCGTGATCTTAGTATATTTATTCCTTATCATTTATCTTGAATTGGTTGGTGTTTTATATGTGTCTTTAATGGTAATTGTTGTTCGTATATATTTTATTTCAATTGTTTCGGTACAAACGTGTTGGATCTATGACGGGTACGGTAGATAACCATTCAATGATATTAGGAGTAAATGTGTTAACGGTTGGGTACAATCGGTAGATGTAATTGTTATCTTAATAACCAAAACCATTGTTGAACTAGCTAAGTTATAAAAGATGTCTTGGGGTAGCGATGTTTGTAGTGGAACTAATTTACACAAGAGAGTTAAAAGCAGTTATTAACTTGACGGGTATGGGGTTGTTGCTTAATTTGAGTCTCGGTTATTTAATCAATTAAATTGAGTTTGAACTTCATTTCATATGCAATCCGAACATGTTGTTGAGCAAAACTAAGATGGGTGACCTTTAAGTTATTGTTAAATACAACAACTACTCTTTTCGATTAATCCTCAGAGATTACTAACTCTTTTACTAACTATTTGCAATGTGGCAATTCGGCCACACAACCCCCTTTTTATTTGAATCATTTCATTTGAACAATTGCTTACAAAAGTTACTAAACTGCATGCGATCAGGTTCACTGCTTGTAAGTGTGTTGTAGTCAGTCTTTTCGTAATTCGTGTTTATAAATTTTATTACTCGATTTATCACATCAAGTTTTTGGCGCCGCTGTCGGGGACTTAAGTTTAAGTAGTTGTTTAATTTAGTGGTTCGACCCTTTCTTGCATTCATTTGTAAGAAAGTTAATTGCTTTATTAGATAGATTTTATTTTTGTTTTTAATTTTATTTCTCTTTGTTCCAGTTGGGACACTCACCTACCACTAGGAGAGTTCTCATACAACAATAGTTACCATTCTAGTATCGGATGTCCACCTTTTAAGGTCTTATATGGAAGAAAGTGTCGATCTCCACTTGCGTGGCACGAAGTGGGAGACATGCAGTTGATAGGGCCAGAGCTCATCCTGGAAACTACGGAAAGGGTTAAACAGATCAAGGAAAACCTCATAAAGGATAAAGAAAGACGAAAGAAATATGCTAACAACCGAAGGAAACCTTTAGAGTTTCAGGTTAGTGATCGAGTGATGCTTAAGGTGTCGCCTTGGAAGGGCGTAGTTAGATTCATTAAGAGAGGAAAACTAGCACCAAGTGTAACAACCCTCAATCTCAAATTAGGACTACTTACTTATATTTATATAGGTTTCGATCCCTAAAGGTTTATTAAGAGAAATTGCCTCCTAGATATGCAAGCATAGTGTTAGGTCCAGTTTTAACTAAACTGGAGCTCTCCAGTGACATCTGGAGAGCATGAGGAATTGTCCGAAATATTAGAAGTCCAGTTGCATTGTACAGGTTTAGCAACTGATGACTTCCTCCAGTTGAGATCAGACGACTAGAATCTGAAGACCTTCCAGTTGAAGTCAAAGACAACAAATGGAAGATAGAGATTGGCAATGGCAGCGAAGCCCAGTTGACAATCTACCAGATCAATCAACTGGAGAATCCTCCAGTATAAATGCTCTTACAAAGCTTTACACTGATTACGAGGAGGACCTTTTTACTCTACATCCTTTTAACCGGACAATGATATTGTCTTTGGATAAAGATACAAAGATGTAGAGTGGTTGAATAAAGTAACCTTTTGTCTTACTTTATTTAACACACACAAAGGATTATTTAAACAATACTTTTGTGTGCTGTCAACCATATTTGTACATCGAAGTTGAGATCCCCATGCTCAATCTTCGACTATAAATAGAGGTCCTTGCACAAGCTGTTTCAATAACTTTGCAAATACATATATTCTGCAATATTGGTGAACTTGTGCAATATTCTCTCAATCGCAAAAAGAAACATTTCACAACTCTAAGTGTTTCGATTGTTTAGGAGAATTTCCAAGTTTAGATCAATTGTAATTCATGGGTTGTTAGGATATTTACATTCTTGTATTATCTTGGTTCCGCAACAACCTTGTATTTTATTTAAACAAGTAATAAATAAAATACACTTGAAAATTACATATTGTCTCACCAGTTTATATACTCGTCATTTATATTATTGCATGTATTAATATTCTGTCACTTTAATACTTAATTCCAGTTAATCTGGTACACGATCAAACTAAACTGGTCACATCCAGATTAATCGATTGTGTTGCAAAGTTCACTCACCATCGACATAGAGGTGTCTTCAGCACCCATCTAGTGATAGTTGGGACTAAAACATAGTGATAATTGCCCCTAGTACAGTGAAATGCCTTAGAAATGCCCTAAACAATAACTATAATCATTCAATACGATCTCAAGCTATAAATTAGTTCTAATCAAACTTGGTGAAATCTCAATGAACTAAAAAATTTATTTCGAGAAGTTGAGTTACATAAATAATTGTACAAGACTCACAAGTTGTGATAACAACCAAAAATCTCTATAAATGTCCAAAAATTCAAACACAAAGCTAATTAAAGTATATTTGAACACAAAAATATAATGACCATCTTGAAATAGATTTATAAACTATTATGTACACAATAGTAAGCTTGAATAATAATAAGTACATAAATATATTGCAATATTTGAATAAGTCTTCCAATTAAAAGATATGCATGCAACTTAAACTTATAATAAATATAAACTCTTATAAAATTCACCAATCAACATACAACTAACCCACTTATTCTTACACTCTCACACCCATAATACATACATATACTTATTTGCATGTCTTAACACTAGTTGGGAACTAACCCAACACCTCACCCCATGAGTTAACCAACCCATGTCTTCCCACCACACCTCTTAACCAATAAACTCACTCCATACCCTTTATTTTCTGCCATAGACACGTTTTTTATGCCCCATGACCAGGCCACTCTCTCATTTCACACTCAAACACAACACACACACATGCAATGGGTCTCTCTCAACTCTCCCAACTTTCCTTTTTTCTTCTTCTCCATTTTCGGATTCTCCAAGGCAAATGGAGCTTAAAACTAACTAATCTAATGTAATAATAAGTCATATGGATCATCTATCACCTAGAGTCATGTATGGTGAAAGCTTGGAGGTGATTTGGAGGCAATAACCAAACGAAATCAGCCCTTTAAGGGGGCTGATCGGCAGCAGCAAATATGGGCCAAGAACAACCCATAAACTCATGATTTAATGATCAAACAATCAATAACTAACAATAATCTTGTATGGGGTTAAGCTAAAATCAATGGGAGCATGGATAGGAAGCATCAATAGCTCTCAAACGGCCATATATGTCAATGATCCATTAATGCTTTTGAGTTTGATTATCAGTAAATATGTGTTTTACAAGTAAATAATGCATTTTATGTTGAGAAAATACAAGATCTTTTCATGCATGTTGTTTTTAGGATGATCAAAAGATGTTTTGGCAAGAATCATGATTATCAATTATGTTTTGTATAAGTTCAGTTGAAAATGATGATGAATGATCTTGAAATTTGTTTGAAATCTGTATATTTGATGTTAAGAGATACAAAATTAAGTAATAATCTTGTTGGTGGTAATTTAGAGGCTAAAACAAGCAACCAACACCATTGGTGGGATGAATTAACCAATAAACATTCTGACAGAATTGGTTTTCTGTCTTGTATTGAATAAACTGAGCATGTGAGGTCCGTTTCAAGCTAAACTTTCAAAATAAAAGTTGTAGATAAATGAGTTAAATTTAATCTCCAACTAGAAGCACGCAAATAACCTGAACCAAATGAAAGATATGATTTTTCTACTGAAACTGGTCAGAACTGTAATTTGGTATGAATATTTTATAAAATTTAACAATTTTTATTTCCTAATCCATAAGGTTACAGGAGGTCATACTTGGTGGAATGTAATTTCAATGTGTTTTGAACTTAAAATAAAATCATGGGATTTTTCTAACAATCAGAACATTGAGAACTTTTATAAAACTTCTGATGTCGCAAGCAGTGCCCATTCGGGACAGTTTGTGTTTGGATAATTTTTAAGGATACCAAACATTATCTAAAAATTCACCAAAAATTCACAAAAATACTATACACATATAAGTCTCTATGTAAAAATCATGAAGGTCCAAATAATTCGTCTTGACCCCAAAATAGTAGCCAACATTTCACAAAAATTTGAATTAAAAAGATGAAATTTGGAAGGAAACTAACCACTTGTATAATAGGCTAAAAGATGCACTGAAGACCATAATGGGCTATCCCGGCCCAAATACTAAACCCATTGAACCATAAATCAGTAGGCCCACTTGGCCCAACAAACCATAAAGTCCAATAACCAATACAACTCATTAAGCACCTAACCCAAATAAGGTAAAGCCCAATAACTAATGTAAGCCCAAAACATTTAAAAGCCCATGACACTTAAGGCCCAGTTGGTAATAGCCCATAACACTTAAACGAATTTCATGAACCAAGTAATCGTAAGACAAATCGAGGAATATACGAGTTGAAAATAAGTGTAATCAAAATAAAACAAAGATAATTAAGTGAGATTGACATAAGTAATTATCTTAACCATGCTATATATTGATATCACAAATGTTAATTCACGCTAAACTCAGTTACACAACAAATGATGAATTAGAATAAGATAACTTAATATGGCATTTCTATATGATAACCCAATATATCAAGTGAAACCACAAATGAAGCCAAGTTGCCGAAAATCTAACAACTTATAACTACGCATGTAATGAAAGTAACCTTTTACACCATCAATCTCTACAACCAAAATGATGTGAGTGTTACCAATATACTTGGACCCCACAATTGATAGCAACATAATGAAAATGACATTTCTAAGTGATGGCTTAAGATAGGAACTTACATATATTAGTCCTATTGTAGGGATAGTCTTGGCTTGAAATATGATGGAGAAACATAATGGATATATGGTCAAGGAAGCTATAGATGGGAAGTACCCATTTTGGATAGATGAGTATACTATGCGGCATATCAAGTTGAGTCGTAGCCCCCTTTCAAACTATTTTATGTGTTTAACTATCGGGGTGAAAAACATGATATATAAATGAAATTGCTTTCTATATAGTTATATCGTATGAAATGAAGTTATATCGTATGTTCAATGTGATAAATGTTATAGGATGAGCTTGAGTTCTGTCAACCCGTTTTCTTTCGGTACACTACTATTTACTCCGATAGTGGAGGCCTGTAGTTAGATAGTTGCGCAACTAGGATTCGTCCACCCACCCAACGTGTAACGATGGGATGTTTGGTTGCCTTTGTGACGGCCATCATTCCCAGTCCGACCACACGGTGTTCTAGCTACCTTAAATTTGAATGGTCGTCTCCATAGCACGACCCTATTATTATTAATACGGCACTTGATTGATAGCTTGTGCCATTAAATGAATTATGTATATTGTTGGACTTGATAAAATGGTTGTAGTAGTGGCTCAAGCATTTATTCATCAAAATTATGTAAATTATGCCCTTGTGGCTAAATGAAAATGATATTGAATTATGCCCTTGTGGCTAAGTGAAATTGATAATTAATATTGTTGATAATTGGAAATTGTTTGAACATACGAATTGGGTATCGTCCCTCATATGATATTTTGAAAGACGTTGAAATTGGTGATATTAAAATCATTTTGGTAACCGAATGATTTTGGTATGATATACGATTAATCGATTTATATACTTTTTTTCTCTCATGATGATTTGACAAATGAAAATGTTAGGTCGAAAATCGACTAAGTATAATTTGTTCAAAATAGTTGAAGCTCAGTAAAGAAAGCTTGCTCAGGATTCTGAAGTCATTCAGAATATAGCTCACTGAAGCTTCACTTCAGATTCAGAATCAACCAACACTGAAGACGTTCAGACGAAAGTCAAAGACTGAAGACTGAGGAAGAAGATCATCTCAGAAGCAGAGCTCAGAGAAGATCTTACCTGAAGTTGAATCTGAAGAGGCTCAGTAAAAAAAGTACTTACAACACTTTTTCACTGATTACGAGGGAAGTCTTTTTGCAGCTTTAACTACCTTTACCCGGTTAATTACTATCAACATGGGATTGGGAAAGTTTTAGCAAAAAGGTTGGGAATAAAGTATGTCAAGTCACATCAAGAAACTGACATACTTTACCTTAAACAAGCGTGTTATGGATTTGTCCTACAAATCCATCCAACCATATTTAGTACGGCTTTTTGCCATGTCATCAAGACATGCTTTGCCTATAAATATAAGACTTCTCACACTTACAAAACTGCTTCGAACTTTGGCAATTGCAACGTGTGATATTACTCTAAGTATTCTTACGAGTAATTCCTCGTTACATAGATCATTTGTATTTTTGGGTTGTTTAGATACTTTCACAAGTGTGATTATCTTTGTTCCACAACAATTCTTGTATTTTGTTTATTGGAAATAAATAAAATACATTGAAAAATACATCTTGACTCATTGCCATAATACTTGATTATATTTAGTAATTTATATAGTTTCAAGCAACCATACTTTATTACTCTTATCCATTATCTGGATCGTAATTCTAACTAGTCCCATCTAGTTTCGATTTACTTGCCAGTCGGGTTACTTGATATAACTTGTGATTATTATTGTCTAACCTTATATCTTGTTATATCTTGATCTTGTGTACATCTTGTTAGGTGGACTCACATTTGGTATCAGAGCCTCCCAGGTTAAATCATTAAGTTGTTATACCTGTTTTGATCCTACAAGATGTCTGCAATCGAACAGTGTTCAACCAAGTGTTCATGTTCACTGGGTTCAAGTTCACTTTCCAAATAATCCAGTACCAAAATTTAATGTAAATAGTGACACATTCATTACTTGGAAGACATGTATGCTCAAGTACATCGTTGGTGTTGAAAGACACTTAACCACCATTCTTGTTGAAGGTCCTTATGTTCCCATGAATGCTTCAACTGTTGTTTTTAATCAAGATGGAACCCCTAGCTTAACACCCAAAGAGAAAGATCATTGGTCAGAAGAAGATCATCGTTTGGCTGACCTAGATTCTAAGTTACAAAACATGATTCTCTTTGCTGTCCCAGAAAGTTTAAAACCTACTCTTGTTTTACTTGACAATTCTAAGTTGATGTGGGAAGAATTGCTAACACAATTTGAAGGAACAAAGTAAACTGTCACCACAAGAAAAGTTTCTTTAAATAAAAAATATGAAGCATTTTTTGCATTACCAAATGAGTCTTTAACTGAAACATATCTTAGATTTACAAATTTGGTCAATCAATTAAAAGCTCTTGGTGTCACAAAAGACAAAGAAATTTTGCTTGAAAAATTTTGTGATATTTTACCTTCAAAATGGGAAAATTTGATCATGGTGTTAAGACAAGGAAACACTCTTCACAGCCACACTCTTGCCTCTCTATATGGTACTTTTAGATTCACTGAGGAAAACAAAGCAGAAAGAGCAGTGGCTGAGCAAGATGCAAAGAATCATTCATCTACCAAGTCAGCTTTGGTTCATTATTCTGAACCTCAAGACACTGCCCTACTATCTTCTGAGAGTGATCAGTCTGACTCAGTGAAGAAGATAGTAGCTGAATTGATGAAAGTTGGTATTTCTGATTATGCATCACATGAATGTGATGAGGATGATGATGATGATCTAATTGCTATGATTGCCAAAACTTTTAATCGTTTTAAGCTTAAAAACAAAAGAAATGGCAAACAATTTTCATCAAACAACGCTGTTGATAAGTCCAATCTTGAATGTTTTAAATGTGGAAAGAAATGACATTTTATGAAGGAATGTAGATCATCACAACCTTCCTCATCACACACTGCTCCTAACCACTCTATCTTTCAAAAGCCAGATGATGGGTACAAAGCTAAGTACAAAAAGCTTAAAGCCCACATGGCAATGATGGCACAAGAAGAATCCAACAAAAATAGCTGCATGGTAGCCAATACTGAAAAATGGGAGGATTCTGATGAGTCATCTGATGATGAAGAAGAAGCAAGGGATATGTGTTTCATGGCTCGTGAAGATCAAAGTCATGTTGTTAAATCTGATGTGGAATCTGGTCGTTGGGTGGATATTATCATGAAAAAGGTTAGTGAATTTGGTTTTGAGAATGATGAAGGACTAAAACTGGATCTTTTAGTTCGAATTGAGGCTGACATATCGTATGTTGAGACTGTGCGTTCAGAAGGTATTAAAAATTTTGAAATAAATTCTTCTGAACTGAACGCCAGTCAGGTCAGATTGAAAGAACTGAAAGATGTTCAGTTGACTCTGAAAAGTTATCAATCAATGGTTTCAAAATTAGAATTAGAAAAGGAAGAACTGAAAATCATTTTAGAAAAAGAACAAAAAATAATAAAATCTTGGATGAAATCACCTTTTCCAGAAGCTGCCATAAAGAAAACTTTTGAAAACCAAAGAATCGCTTATGACACTGGTGATCTTCATCTTGCCTCTGTAATAACTGATTTTGATGCTCTTCCAAAAGAAATGAGACCAGAAATTGTTTTTAAAGATCTTGGAAAATCAAAAATGATAACTGATCAAGCCCAGGAACAACATGAGGGCAAATCTGAAGCATGTCAGACCAGTGCTTCAGACAAGAAGGCTAAATCCAAGAAACCCTCCCCTCAATCTTCAAATCAGGTTTCCAAAAACCAGAAAAAGAAGAAGAATGTCATCCCTGCTGAGCCTTCTACCTCAGATTCTGGTAGAGCTCAGGTGTCTGATCATGAATCTATTTTGTTAAGAATTGAGAGTCAATTTCAAAACTTGGCTAGGCAAGTGCAAAGCTGTAACGCACGATTGAAAAATGTTGAAAGCACTCCCCAAAATCCTAAACAAAACCCAAAACCTTTTTCAAAGAAAATCAAACAAGAAAAGCAAAAATCTGAGAAGAAAAAGGTTTCTAAGATCATTAAACCAACTGTTTTTGTGTCATCAGAAGTTATGACTGAAATTCCCTTTGATCCATCTGTTCCACACATACCAAAGAAATCTGAGACTGTTCAGGGAAAGTCTAGTGAACCCATCAAAAGATGGGTTCCCAAAAAGAACTAATTTTTGTGTATGTGCAGGGTGACCGCAAAAAGAATACTTGGTTTCTTGACAGTGCTGCTGGCAGAACCATGACTGGTCACAAATCCCTGCTGGAGGAATATAGGGTGCAAGAGGGGCCCTCAATAACTTTTGGTAATGATGATCATGGACAAACTGAAGGATATGGTTTTGTGAATAATGGTCAAGTCAAATTCACAAAAGTTGCATATGTGAATGGTTTGAAATATAACCTGATCAATGTCAGCCAACTTTGTGATGATGGCTTTAAGGTTTTATTTGATATTTCACAAGGTACCATATTCAACAGAGATTGGAAGGTAGGAATGAATGCTCCCAGAAAAGGAAACATTTATGTTGTAGATATGAACAGTGCTACTTCTGAACAATGTTTCTATACAAAGGCTGATGAGGATACCAATTGGTTGTGGCACAAAAGGCTATGCCATATCAATTTCAAAAATATAAATAAATTGTCAAGAAAACAACTTGCTGATGGGATACAAGCCATGTCTTTCAATAAAGACAAGCCATGTCCAGGGTGTGAAATGGGAAAGAAGAAACGAGCATCTTTCAAAACCAAGCAAAATTTCAGCATCACTGAACCACTTCACATGTTACACATGGATCTCTTTGGTCCTGTGAATGTTCAGACAAGAGCTGGGAAGAAGTACACCTTGGTTGTAGTTGATGACTATTCAAGATATTGTTGGGTAATCTTCCTCAGAAATAAAAGTGAAGCTGCTGCTGAAATTATTGCCCTCATCAAACAAATTGAACTCAAACACAAGCGAAAAGTTTGTCAGCTCAGAAGTGACAATGGCACTGAGTTCAGAAATTCCACTCTGGAAACCTTCTGCACTAACACTGGCATATCTCAGAATTTCTCCTCAGCACACACTCCAGAACAAAACGGTGTTGTAGAGAGAAAGAATCGAACACTGATAGAAGCTGCCAGAAGCATGTTGAATGAATCAGGTCTTCCAAAATGTTTTTGGGCTGAAGCTGTTGCAACTGCTTGCTACACTCAGAATCGTTCCATTTATGTCAAAAGACATAAGAAGACTGCCTATGAAGTACTCAGAAATAGAAAGCCCAATATTAGATATTTTCATGTTTTTAGATGTCCAGTATACATTTTGAATGATTCCAGCAAATTGGGCAAATTTGATGCCAAAGCTGATGAAGGGTATTTCCTAGGCTATTCAACAATTCGCAAGGCCTTTAGAGTCTATAACAAAAGACTTGAAAAGGTTGATGAGTCAGTTCATGTTACCTTTGATGAATCAAATTCTGCAATCTTTGATAAACCAGTCTCTGAACAACCTTCAGGAAGTCCTCTCAGTTTCGGTGATTCTGATCAAAATGACAAATCAGATTAGTCACCTGAACATGTTTCTGTTCACTCCAGTTCAGAACCAACTTCGAATCAGCAAAGTAACATTCCATTCTATCCCTCAGTCACATTCAAACTACCTCAGATATCAGTTTCCCCTGAAATACCTCAGAACGAAGAATTTCATGATGCAAATCGTGATTTACAAGATGATGAAGATGATGAAACTGAAATAGTTTATTCTGATCCATCTTCTGGAGTAGGACAGAGGAGTTCTTGCACTGATATCATTGTTCATCCTGGTCATTACTCTAAATGGACTCGCTCACATCCAATTGAGCAAGTGATTGGCGATCCAAGTAGAGGGGTTCAGACCAGAAGAGCCACAAGCGATCAATGCTTATTCATCAGCTTCTTGTCACTGATAGAACCGAAGAAGATTGACGAGGCTTTGAAAGATCCAAGTTGGGTTGATGCCGTGCAAGAAGAGCTCAACCAATTTGAAAGGAACAATGTTTGGGAGCTTGTTCCATGTCCCCCCAATCTGAAGAAAGAACCAATTGGGACAAGATGGGTTTTTAGAAACAAGGTAGATGAAGATGGCCATGTAATCAGAAACAAAGCCAGACTTGTTGCAAAGGGTTATGTACAAGTAGAAGGAATTGATTTTGATGAGACTTTTGCACCAGTGGCAAGACTAGAAGCTATCAGAATTTTCTTAGCATTTGCAGCTCATCATGAGTTCAAAGTCTACCAAATGGATGTTAAAAGTGCATTCTTGAATGGAGAGCTAGAAGAAGTTGTGTATGTATATCAACCTCCAGGATTTGAAAGCAAAGATAAACCTCACTTGGTGTATCGACTGAACAAAGCATTGTATGGTCTGAGACAAGCACCTAGAGCCTGGTATGATACTCTAACTCGACATCTTTTAGATAATGGTTTTCGTAGAGGTGCTATAGATAACACTTTATTCATCTTGCATGAGAAAAGTGATATCTTACTTGTACAAGTATATGTTGATGATATTGTGTTTGGATCTACAAATATAAAATTGTGTGACAAGTTTTCAAAAATTATGTCTTCTGAGTATGAAATGAGTATGATGGGTGAATTGACATATTTTCTGGGTCTTCAAGTAAAACAAACCAGTGATGGTATTTTTATTAATCAAGAAAAATATGTCAAAGATTTATTAAAGAAATATCAATTTGATTCAGTTTCATCTAAAGATACTCCAATTTCTGCACCATTAACTTTGGACTCAGATCCTAATGGAAAACCTGTCGATCCCACAAAATATCGTGGTGTGGTGGGATCATTGATGTACTTAACTGCAAGTAGACCAGACATAATGTTTGCAACATGTCTTTGTGCACGATTTCAATCTGATCCCAGAGAAGCACACCAGAATGCAGTAAAAAGAATTTTTCGATACCTGAAAGGTGTCCCCAGACTAGGTCTTTGGTATCCCAAAGGCTCAAGTCTAGATCTCATGGGTTATTCAGATTCTGATCATGCAGGTTGTAAGATAGATAGGAAAAGTACCACAGGTGGGTGTCATTTTCTTCGTGGCAAATTAGTTAGTTGGACAAGCAAGAAGCAGACTGCAGTATCATTATCAACTGCTGAGGCTGAGTACATTTCTGCTGCAAGTTGTTGTGCTCAGATTTTATGGATGAAGAATCAACTAACTGATTATGGTGTTAAGTACACAAGAACGCCAATATTTTGTGATAACACAAGTGCCATCGCAATATCTCACAATCCTGTAATGCACTCTAAAACCAAGCATATTGATCTCAGGTACCATTTCATTCGTGATCATATTTTAAAAGGTGACATTGAAATTCATTTCATTCCCACTGATAAACAACTGGCTGATGTGTTCACAAAACCTTTAGATGTCAAAACTTTTAAACATCTCATCAGTGAATTAGGAATGCTAAATCCTGTGTAGCATTTCAGGGGAATTGGCAAAAATGTTTTTACAAGAGAAGGAAACTTTCTTTCTGAGGGGGAATTTTTGCCTCAGAAAACATTTTGTCTGAAATGTTTCAGAAACTGAAGGACTTCAGAATGTCTAAAATATGAGAAGGTTGAGATTGCACTTCCTTAACCTCTCTCAGAAATTTAATATTATTAAATCTGAAGTCCATCAAAACTTTTATTATACAATGGATACCTAGCTGGCAAGTGGACACATGACTTTTACTGTTCCAAGATACCTTTTGACTGACGTGTCATACCACTTGCGCCGTAAAGGAAAATGATCATTGCTTTTGCATTAAAAATGGTTGAATTTTTCTCGAAAAGGTGGGGTCATGCCATTGTAGCATTTAATGCGGACGTGTCGCCTAAAATTATTTCGGACTTCAAACCCGATCAAAATTACCATCAATAAATATCATTATTTTCTTTGAGTTTGAATTCCAAAATTCGTTTTATCTATTTTCAACTAAAAATCCTTTGAATTTCTTTGAAAATATATAAACCTTTTTCCAAATCATTCTTTCATTTACTTCATTTTTCATTTACTCCCAATCATATTTCTCTCTCATTCTCTCAAACATTCAATTCATTCTCTCGAGTATTCAATATTGATTTCATCCTCTTTCATAACTTCCAACCCTAAAATTTCTTAACACATTTTCATCTCCTTTTCTTCATTTCATTCTATCTCTCTTTAAATGGCTTCCTCATCCTCCGTTAAAGAACCAAGAACCCTCATTGCTTTTGAATATTCTCCACCCAAATCTGCTGTTAAGCCCAGCTCTCAATGGCCAAAAGACTTTGAGTCTAAGACCATTCGCTTCAACATGAATAATTTTAAGGCAGCCCTGAATGCCAAATCTGAAGGGATTCTGGGCAGATTAAATACGTTTCTTCAACGCTGCCCCATTTCATACGCTCTTACTGCTGACCCAGAGCATTTATACCATCGTTATTTGCTGGAATTTTGGTATACGCCGAAGTAGCCAAAGATGAGAAGTCAATAGCCTTCACGCTAAAGGAGGGTACGGTGAAGTGCGTATTGACGCTTGACGGTTTTAGGGAGGCGCTGAGGTTGAACTATTTGCCTCCCAACACCCCGTACACGAAAAGACAAAAAGGGGTGAACTTCAGGGAAGTTTTGCTGGTTACTGGCCACAACCAGATCGTTGATAATGATGGCAATTTGAAGACGTCGGGCCACATCTTCATATTGCCTTTCCCAGATTTTTGAGCATTTGTTTTTTGGCGATTCTAGGAAAGGGTTATGCTGACATCCTTCAGGAGAGTTCTCAGACTGAATTTTGCAAGGACCTCTCCAAGCTGACCGAGTCTGAGGACGAACCTGAACTATCCCCTGCCATGCTTCAGGTACTTAGTAACAACGTTAAAACTGACACAGCACGACCGATGGCTCAGAAAGATCACTGGGTGGGTCACAAAAGAATGTGAGACCCACCAGTCGATCTAGTGGCACTACGCTACACTTGTTTAAACCCAAAACAAGTTTTACCCTGCCACTTTCATCTTCCTCTGACCAACCTGAGGATCTCTCAAAAGATTCCTCAGGATTTCCAAAGGGTTTATTAACACTGCGTCCTTTTAGGCCATCCTTACAACCCAAGGATATTAGTACCCAAGCTCAGCCTTCTGAAACCTCAAAACAGGTTTCAGAAGAAGGTCAAATGGGAAACCCACAAGCAGCCATCTCCAAAACTTCTTTAGGAGGAGATGGTGAAGATATTGGTGTGTCAGCCCAACACACATTAGAAGTTGTGTCTGCACATGCACTCCCTGTAACTTCACAAATCTTACACTCTTTGCTTGCACAAACTTTTGATATTTCTCAGGTGATACCCAGAGGAATGGAGGTTTCAAAGTCTGCGGCCGATGATGAGACTCTTGGATCCAGCACAAGAGTTACTGAGGCACAACTGGTATCGTCTGAAGCAGTTCCATCTCTGACCAGTAACGATGCACCTGCTGAAGCAGCTGCTGAACTGGGTGCTGGTCTGGATTCTGGGAATCTAGACCAGAGCATATCTGACCAGGATGTAAATGTCTGGGATGAAGATGAGCTACCCGAGGGAAACCTCGAAGACTTCGTCTTTGATGAAGAATTACTGGGGGAGAATCTTTCAGATTCTGAGCCAACCCTCACTCATTTTGAAGAACCATCATCACAACAACAACAACAACACAACACAACAACAAAAATCACAACAACAACAACAACAACAACAATTCATTGATCTCGATCCACCGTATCAACCACCTCCTCAATTTCTTCCCCTCAAATCCATGATGCTCCACCAAGGAGGACTTATGAGCTGCCAGGAGAACAAGAGAAAGAGCTTGATTCTGAGACCGAGTCTGATGGTCCTTCAGAAAGAATTTTGGAGAAATCTCTGGCGAGCTTCAGACAACTCCATTTTTTGCTTCAGCTTCCACTTCGACTGCTGCACCTCTGAGCATGGAAGCTCAGCTAGAGAAGTCACAAAATGCAGTCCACAACCTTCTCATTCAGGTTGAGGGCTTATCAAAATCTCTAGCTGCCAACACCAAGTCTCTGGCAGATTTGAAGGATGCCCAAAGTGTTATGGGTAATGAATTTACAAGAATTGCAGTAAATGAGAGCTTGGTGGTTGGGAAGTTACATGAATTGGTGTCATCATGCAATGGATTAAGTAGGGCTATTGGTGAAGCATTCAAGTTGACCAAGAGGGATGTGCAGAGTTCAGTAGTTGCGAATCTGCAATCCTGGTTGTTAATGATCCAAGTTCATTCTTGGCACTTGAAAAGGAAGTAGGTGAGTTGGTGAAGAAGCCCAGTGTTGATGAAGAGTCTCTTGGTGCCTCAGTTGGTGATAAAGTTTCTGCGACACTGAAATCTATATTTTCTGAAGATCTAATTTCTCAGATTTCAGTGTCGGTGGCTGACAAGGTTGAAGAGAGGGTCAGGATGCTGGTTTCTGAAGTATCTAAAGCAACAAATGACAAGGTTGACAGGGCTGTAACTGAAATGAAAAACTCTGTGTCAACTCTTGATAAACAAGTTCAGAACCAGTCAAAGCAACTGGATGAAATCCTGGCCCTGCTCAAGACAACTTCTGAAGTTGTTACTCCTCCTCCCTCTGGTATGTTATCTGAAGAAGACAAGGGGTTACTGAAGGAAGTCCTGGAGCATGAGAAGCTAAATCTGAACTCTACTTTCAGATTAAGAGCTCAGTTTGCAACTATGTCAAAGGGAATTTCTGATAGTATTTCCCAGCAGAATTGGGAACCTCTGCAGGCATGCAACAGGCTATCGACTTATATGCAAGGATGCCTGCAGAGATTCCCAAAGGGGGAAGTGATGTGCCAATTGGGTTGCTGGCCAGCTCTCAAGAACTTATTGAAGCAACAAAAGGACATCTGGATATGAGGGGGAACAACCAAAGGTACAATCTGAACCTCAACCATCTGAACCATCAAGGAAAGATAAAGGCAAAGCAAAGATGGTTGAGGAGCCAAAGAAAAAGGGGGCCAAGGACTCTGGCTTTGTGGTTGGTGAAAATGTGGATGAGCATGGTTATCCATTGCCAGACTTGGAAGCTGATCAGAAAAAGTTGGAAGCCCTTCAAAACAAGTCTCCAATCATTCATTATGTGGAGAGAGACTCAAGAAAGAGAAAGGGCCCAACACTTGGCAATGGGTACCATTGATCTGGTGGATGCTGCAGCTCTTGGTCTTACTAAAGAAAGATATCAGAAGATCAAGCATGACGCAAGAGTGCAGAAAGCTTTGGTGGATATGGCAGAATATGAATATGGGATGAAGTATTCTCCCTTGGAACAGAAACTGGACCATCTCACTTTCAAGATATCTATTGAAGACTTGATAAAGAATAGAAAGAAAGAGATGGAGATTAAAAAGAAAGAAATAATGTCCAGTGTTCTGAAAGCTGAAAAGGAAATCTGCAGGCCACCCAGAAGCCCAAACTTACTGGCCCAAGGACTTCAAGAAAACTGCTCGAGATGCTGACCTCTCTACATTCATACCCATTTCCAAAGAAGTTGCTCAGGTAAAGGATAAACATGAGAAGGATCAGTATGATTACTACATGAAACACAGGTGTCATCCTGCAAAGATCCTGGATGTGCAAATTCTGAAGGAAGATGGTCTGAAGCTGTTTAATCTGACTGTGAAAAGAGAAGGTAGAGCTGAAGAAGAGTATGAGCAAGTGTCGGTGCATAAGTTTGGGTATTCTGAGCATAAGGAGATGATCAATGCGCTGAAGGGAAAACCGAAGTCTCATCTGAATGGCGCCTGGATGCTGAAGATCCAACAGAAAATGAAGGCCAAGGTTGAGATGGAGGAAAGGCTATTTGGAAAGATCAGCTCTCCTAAGAGAAAAGCTACTGAAGGTCCTTCTGGCTCAAGGCCTGCAAGAAGTAGTGTATCTCTTTGTAAATATTTGTACTTGTAAATATTTTCCATTTCACTTCATTTCTGTACTTGTAACTGAACAATCATCTCAGTATCTTTTATATAGTTGCAAGTTACATCATATTATTAGAAAATAGTTTAAGTTAGAAAACAAACAAGAAATTTTTCTTAAGGCATCGTGATCTATGAGATGTCCTTAGAATATTTTTACAACTTAAACAAAAACTTGTACTTTTAGACTTACAAACTTGTATAGATAGAAGTCTAAAATACATGAACTATTTTAGAACAAATAGGGGGAATTTGTTAGGTCGAAAATCGACTAAGTATAATTTGTTCAAAATAGTTGAAGCTCAGTAAAGAAAGCTTGCTCAGGATTCTGAAGTCATTCAGAATATAGCTCACTGAAGCTTCACTTCAGATTCAGAATCAACCAACACTGAAGACGTTCAGACGAAAGTCAAAGACTGAAGACTGAGGAAGAAGATCATCTCAGAAGCAGAGCTCAGAGAAGATCTTACCTGAAGTTGAATCTGAAGAGGCTCAGTGAAAAAGTACTTACAACACTTTTTCACTGATTACGAGGAAAGTCTTTTTGCAGCTTTAACTACCTTTACCCGTTTAATTACTATCAACCTGGGATTGGGAAAGTTTTAGCAAAAGGTTGGGAATAAAGTCAAGTCACATCAAGAAACTGACATACTTTACCTTAAACAAGCGTGTTATGATTTGTCTACAAATCCATCCAACCATATTTAGTACGGCTTTTTGCCATGTCATCAAGACATGCTTTGCCTATAAATATAAGACTTCTCACACTTGCAAAACTGCTTGGAACTTTGGCAATTGCAACGTGTGATATTACTCTAAGTATTCTTACGAGTAATTCCTCGTACATAGATCATTTGTATTCTGGGTTGTTTAGATACTTTCACAAGTGTGATTATCTTTGTTCCGCAAAACTCTTGTATTTTGTTTATAAGCAATAATAAAATACATTGAAAAATACATCTTGACTCATTGCCATAATACTTGATTATATTTAGTAATTTATAGTTTCAAGCACCATACTTTATTACTCTTATCCATTATCTGGATCGTAATTCTAACTAGTCCCATCTAGTTTCGATTTACTTGCCAGTCGGGTTACTTGATATAACTTGTGATTATTATTGTCTAACCTTATATCTTGTTATATCTTGATCTTGTGTACATCTTGTTAGGTGGACTCAA